>NW_026652287.1:95806609-95873384 GCF_009828535.3 Hylobates moloch | reverse complement strand
TCCGCCTCCCGGGTTCACGCCATTCTCCTGCCTCAGCCTCTCCGAGTAGCTGGGACTACAGGCGCCCGCCACCACGCCCGGCTAATTTTTTTTTGTATTTTTTTAGTAGAGACGGGGTTTCACCGTGGTCTCGATCTCCTGACCTCGTGATCCGCCCGCCTCGGCCTCCCAAAGTGCTGGGATTACAAGCTTGAGCCACCGCGCCCGGCCAGGACTGGGAATCTTGAGATCGGAAAACTGAGACACGCTGTAACCTAGGGAGGCAGCCCTTAGTCCTGAGCCTAGTAGGGAGGTGGTGAGGGATAGCCCGAGAATGAATGGTAAGAAAACTGCTCTCTTGTGTTGGTGAATCTGTGAGGGGTCTAGGTCAGGGTGGTCAAAGTGGTATGCTGATGAGCCTTCAGAGAAGGGTAATAGGGTGAGTTGGGGAAAGAGAGTGACGGGAACACAGGGGCCACCAGTGGAAGAATTGATAGACTTGTGTAGGGAGCCATTGCACCAGCCTTCGGGGGCTGGGAAGTTTGGAGGAGTGGTGGTGTAGGTGCAGTTGGTGGGGGGGCGGGCAGGCACCGCTGGGAGGGGCGTCTGGTTTATCTGGGCCGGCGGCCGGAAGGCGGGGCGGAGGGTGGTGGTATGGGGGGCGCTCGTTGGCTGGGTCGAAGTCGGGGGCAGAGGGAGGGGTTGGCAGTTTAAGAGCGGCAAGGAGCTGTTGGGGTTCGCGAGGGAGGCAGAGGTTAGGTGTGTCGCGTAGGAGGAAGAAGCCGTGAATATATGGGATCTCTACCCATTTTCCTGTTCGCACGCAATAGTTGTAGAGATCCCGAAGAAGATCAGGATCGAGAAAGCCATAAGGACGCCATTTGTTTTGGTTGTCTAGGGGACAGGTGGGCCAGTTTTGAGTGCAAAATTTAATTAGGTGTTTTGGTTTGATGTCTGAGGCGAGGCCAAGGGCCGACAAATTATTTAAAAGACATTGTAGGGGAGAGTTGGCCGGCAGGGATGCAGAGCCTCCCATAACGAGAGGAAGGAATAGACGGCGACGAGCTAGGCAGGGCGTCCCCTGCTAGCTGCTTGCCGCGGAGTGAGTCAGAGCCTCCGGATCGATCGTCACCGAAACGGAAGGACTGAGGAGCCTCTGAGAGGCGGGAGGCCGTGGGTCACCTGGTACCAGGATTTTAACGAGCGAAGGAGAGGGGCCCAGGCCGGAGACGCGAGGAGGAGAGGGAGAAAACTCCGTTCCCTGCAGGCCGAGGCGGAAGTGAATGATAGGGGCCTACCACTGCCGTAAGGGTGTCGGGCAAAATGTGTCCGTCATGGGAGCGGCTAGGGTCTGGCGATTTGCCCGAGAGGTAGGCCCGGGAGGGGAAAACTTACCGAGATGAGGCCGGTGGTGGGCGAAGAGCTCGGCGAACAGGAAAATGGGTGAAGGCTGGCCGGAGGTCTAGATTGAGCCTGGGAAGGGGATCGGGGTCCCACCTAAAGGTGGGGAATCCCGATCCGAGTCACGGCACCAAAATGAAGGGCGACAGGCTAGTCAGAGACGACACCGGTGGCAGCCAAGAGATCTTTGTTGGAGAGGTAGAGGTCAGGTCGCATGGGGGAGAGAGAGAAGAGAAGAGAGAGAGGAGAAGAGAAGAGAAGAGAGAGAGGAGAGAGAGAGCCCAAATCTCATTTTGAATTGTAGCTTCCATAATTCCTACATTGTGGGAGGCACCCAGTGGGAGGTAATTGAATCATGGGAGTGGGTCTTTCCCATGCTGTTCTCATGATAGTTAATAAATCTCACAAGATTTGATGTTTTTATAAATGGGAGTTCTCCTGCAAATGCTCTCTTGCCTGCTGCCATTTAAGACAAGACATTGCTCCTCCTTTGCTTTCTGCCATGATTGTGAGGCCTCCCCAGCCATGCAGAACTGTGAGTCAATTAAACCTCTTTCCTTTATAAATTACCCAGTCTCGGGTATGTCTTTATTAGTAGTGTGACAACAGACTAATATCACACTGGAGGCCCAGGTGGCAACAGACTGTGGGTGGGTGAGTGATAAGCCACCAGGAACAGGAAAACTAAGTTTAAGCTTTTGAGATCCAGTCGGCATGAGAAATCAGAGAGGGAATGAATCAGAACCAAGGTGACAAGCCAGCGTTGGGAGAAAGTTGAAAATCAGAAGCCAAGCGGAAAAACACAAACACATGCCAGAGGGCACAACCCGGCCAAAGTCCAGGTAAACAGAGCAGAAACCTGGAAATCTACGAAAGATACCAGACAGATGAAGAGATCTTGAAAACTTGGTCTACCCTGTCGTTTAGGGCCTGTCAGTAGATTTACTCATTGGAAAGGGATCAAGATACAGGGAATTGGATAGTGTCTGAGTCCAGACAGAGTCTGACACTAATAATTAGTGGAAAAGGGATTTAGGCCTCATCTCTATACTTCAGTGGGCATAATATAAAAAAGCTAAGTTGAAGCACACTCACCGGGATGAATTGATGATAATGAGATCTCCCTGTTTGCCAACTTCCAACGATCCGTGTGTGTGAGACTTTCCCAGTGCATAAGCTGCATTGATGGTGGCAGCAGCCAAGGCCTCAGGCATGGACATTCTCATGTTTACACAGGCCAGATGCATGACCATTGGCTAAGGCAGGAAGAGAAAAGTGTTGGAGGAAAGTGACATACGGCAACTGCAATTTAAAACATTTCTCAACACAGCACAATAAATAGAGGCAGCTAAAGGTATATGAGGAACTGGCTCAGTTGCAATGGGAAAAATCTAAGTTTATACATAAAGGTTCTTAGACTTTGGAAAAGATTGCTTTATTATAGGGATTGTGTATTTAATATTTATTGACAACTTTTCAAGACCACTTACTGCATACAACGAAGTTCACTTCCACCTTACTAAGACCTCTTGGAGTTTATGCTATTCTCTGGAGAAAGGAAATGGGTTTTTGTAAAACCACAATACTCAAAGCTGAATCAGAAAATAATGCACATAGAAGCTTCTCTCCTCTCTCTGTGCCTGCAGGCATTTATGTGGGACAGAAAAATCCAGTTACACTGCTGTCTACCCCTTTTTTTCTTGTTTCACAGAAAAATATTTTTAAATTTTTTATACTGTTTTAAAAGCTAGTGAAATATTTTAAAATTATTTATATGCTTGGTAGATATTCTGCTCAGAAAGGTACATGAAAAAAATAATTACCATTGAAAAGCAATATGCATTGGGGTTGAAATCACTTCCCAGAGCAACTATTACTCCTTCATCTAACATCTTCCTGGCTCGAGGTTGTTTCAGTCTAAGGAGAGGAAAAAAACACGTCAGTCTCTAGAATGGGAACTTTTGTAGAATAGCTGTTCAGAACAGAAGAGAACTTGAGACAGTCAACGCCTTCATATTCTGGAAGAAGAAGCAGAAACTCAAGATTAAATGATTAGTGGTAGAGTTACATATATAATCCCAGGACTCCTGATTTTTATCATTCTGCTTTTGAAATTACTTAGATATGACTAACATTTAATTAATGATTGTTTATCTCATCCATCTTTTTACATATTAAGGCATTCTTGCAAGGGGAGGAAAATATAACTTACAAATTGTTTTGGAATTTAATAAGCTTTTTGGTGACTCCCAAATTAAATAATAAATGAGGTTACACTATGCCTTTTTTTTTTTTTTTTGAGATGGAATCTCCGTCTTTTGCCCAGGCTGGAGTGCAGTGGCACGATCTTGGCTCACTCCAACTTCCACCTCCTGGGTTCAAGTGATTCTCCTGCCTCAGCCTCCAGAGTAGTTGGAACTACAGGCAGCTGCCACCACGCCCAGCTAATTTTTGTATTTTTAGTAGAGATGGGGTTTCACCATGGTGGCTAGGCTGGTCTCGAACCCCTGATCTCAGGTGATCCACCCACCTTGGCCTCCCAAAGTGCTGGGATTACAGGCATGAGCCACTGTGCCTGGCCACAATATGCTATTTTTATTAGTTTCCGTTTTGCAATTTCCTATTCATATCTCTCCTTTTCCCCTCTTTTTATTTTTTTTGCCTCAGACATCTCTGTAGGTCCTTTAAAATCTTGAAGGCCCAATAATTTAGTGTGTAAAATGTTTATACTTCTTCCTGGATTAGGCATCCCCTTGATCTCCCTGGTGAAATATTCTTTATTCTTTAGGACATATCTCAAAAGTGTTACATCAAAAATAAACAAAGCCTAAAAGCTCGTTAAAGCAATGAGGACAGATTTAATTTGGGAATAACTGCTGCAATAGAGAAAGAGTCCAGCAGAGATAATTCTCATCCTAGAGTCACTCCCAGTCTATGATCGATCATTTGTAGGACCACTTAAAATGTTTTTCAACAGTGTATGAGAGGAGGTGAGTGAAGCAGAGACAGAGAGTGAGGAAAGGGCACAGCTTCAAATGTTCCTGCAGGTCATTTGAATGGCCCTCCTCCCCTTCAATAAATACTCAGGGGTAAAAGAGAAAAAAGTGAGGTTGTAAAAGTATTAGGGCGCTCCATAAAAACCAAGGTGAATATTTCCTGAATACATTTAAATATTACATGCAAATATACATAAAACACATGATTAAAGCAAGCCCTTAAGTAGCATAAGGCAATGGTTATTCTGGAAATGAGAGTCAGGAGAGGTTTCAGGGGAGAGCAGGGGCCCCTGCTGGTCTCTCCTGCTGCATCTCTGATGCAGAGATCAGAAAAATACAGAAACGAGAAGCCAGAAAGCAGAGTATGGCCTTCACGTCGACTGCCCTTGTGGTCCTAACAGGAGGCTAAACCTGTCTATGGCAATGGCAGATGACAGCCTCCGCTGGCATAGGAAAAAAGTTCAGACTTTTAATGCTGAATGGCCCTCCAGTACCACAAAGTCTTAGGCTTTTGCTCCATGTCAAGAGATTCAAGACCAGTTAAAGAAAGCCTTTTTTTTTTTTTGAGATGGAATCTCACTCACTCTGTTGCCCAGGCTGAAGTGCAGTGGTATGATCTTGGCTCCCTGCAACCTCTCCCTCTTGGGTTCAAGCGATTCTCCTGCCTCAGCCTCCCAAGTAGTTGGGACTACAGGTACGCACCACCATGCCCGGCTAAATTTGTATTTTTAGTAGAGACGGGGTTTCACCATGTTGGCCTGTCTGGTCTTGAACTCTTGGCCTCAAGTGATCTGCCCACCTCGGCTTCCCAAAAGTACTAGGATTACAAGCGTAAGCCACTGCGCCCAGCTGAAGAAAGCCTTTTCTTTCCAAAAAAATAAAAAACAAAAAACTTATTTCTTGGGTGGTGGAGACAAATATTGATTGATGACTTAGACTGATGACACTTGAAATGTATAAGACATTGGTCATACCAAGAACAGTTATTGATATTTCCTGATTGTAGTCTACATTGTGTTTACTCTTTAAATTAAGAGAATAGTAATAATAATAAAAATGTACAATATCATACATGTGCGTATAAAATCATAGTAGATTTGAGAAAAGCACTGAAGTATTCCTTTCTTCACCCTTCTAAAACTTACTCGGAGCCTGGTCTTACCTAACCTCAGCACAACTCATGTCCTGGGCTGGATAATTATTTGTTTTGGGTAGCTGTTCTGTGCAATGAGGAATGTTTAGCAGCAACCCTGGCCTCTACCCACTAGATGCCAGTAGCATCCCCTAGTTGTGACAACTAGAAACGTCTCCAGACATTGCCAAATGTCCCCTGAGGGACAAAATTACCCTGGGGTTGAGAAGTACTGTCTTAACTGCAGAATCACTCCCCATGCAAAAGACCACATATCCTAGCTACACAGAAAGCACCTAGTCCTAAGAGAAGATAAACTTCCTCTTGACTGCCGGCCTCCCAGACCACAAACTTGGATATCATGTAAGTAAGTAGTACAATGGGAAGGGTCAGAAGACCTCAGATCTCATATTGGTTAGAATTAGAGCAACAGTAATAACAGATAAACTAAGTATATTCAATTCGTAGACAGCATACAGCAAAATATCTGGGGAGATTTTACAAAATATATGTCTCCTCTTTCCTCCCACCCCCAGGATTTATAAAGATTTATGACAATCATGGTACCCACTAACATCCCGTTAGAAAACAGCTCATGCAGATTCTGAATACTGCTAAATATCTTTAACATCTTATGCACATATTTAAAAGTATAGCACGTATTTCATTATTTACTAATTATAAAAGTAATGCATAGTAATTCTTTTTAATTGGAAAATTCCAAAATCCATGAAAAAGAAAAAGAAAGCACCATCTTCCTCAATAATCCTACCACTCAAAGGCAATCTGGGTGTAAGTTCCTTCCTCAGGGAAATTCGTTTACGAACATCAGTCCAGGGTTGGCATCTTCATTAGCTGAGTTTTCTTCATCTGCATTTTTAAGGGACTTGTAAGGGCAACGAAATAATGTCTGGGCACTTTGGACGTCTGTGTATTCACAGCTTGTACTTGCAGCTCTTGGGTCTCGGGTGAGAAACGACCTTACCTCAGCATGTAGGCTGTGGTGGGCAGAAGGATGGCAGAGCACCTGGCCGTTGCCATGGCAATGATGCCTTCATCGCTCACTTCTTCCAGGTGGCTGATTGCCTGCGCTCCCAGTTCAGCTCCAAGCTAAGGAGAATGGGCAGAGAAGGAAAGATTTAACAAACAGCAACAACGAATCGATGAAGTTCCATTAAATTGTTTTGTTTGTTTGTTTGTTATTTTTGAGACGGAGTCTTGCTCTATAGCCAGGCTGGGTGCAGTAGCGCGATCTCAGCTCACTGCAACCTCTGCCTCCTGGGTTCAAGCAATTCTCCCGTCTCAGCCTCCCGAGCAGCTAGGACCACAGGCGCGTGCCACCATGCCCAGCTAATTTTTGTATTTTTAGTAGAGATGGGGTTTCACCATGTTGGCCAGGATAGTCTCGATCTCTTGACCTCGTGATCTGCCTGCCTCAGCCTCCCAAAGTGCTAGGATTACAGGCATGAGCCACTGAGCGCAGCCTAAATTGTTTTTCCCATAAAGAGAAACAGTGTTTTATTATTAAGATTTCTTGCCAACCGTTGTAAGCCCAATCCCCCAAATGGGTGAAGGGTTTGTAATGGGCACTCATTTGAAAATTAGCTAGTGGGCTACTTCAAAAACTATTCTTAAACACAAATCCTTCAGACATTTTCTGAAACAGAAAATTTTATGAATCTTATGGATCAGAGGTGAGAGAAGGGGATCTAGAGCTATTTGGGAGAATTGGGGAGGAATTGGTGGTTGCATGAAATGCGGTAGGTGAGGGAGAGGCAGCAGTCAAAATGATATCCAAGATTTTGACTTAAGCAACAGAGAGGTGATGGCGACATTTACTGAAGCAGAAAATGGGACAAGACTTGGAAGCAATACTAAGAGATCAAGCTGGATATAAGCCAGTTAAGAGGTGTGCAGGTGGGGTATCTATGTCTGTATTTATGCCCCAAGGGCTTGTTTATTTAGGTCTCAGGCTTTAGAGGAGAGAAGCCCAGACTCATGACTGCAGGGACTTTGTCTTACTGCTGAATTCTGAATGCCTAGAACAGTGCCTGGCACACAGTATTCATTCAAATATTTGTTGAAAGGATGAATAAGTGAATTAATTTGAGCAAAGATATATGGATTTGAAAATCATCTTGTGGCTATTTTTGGTGTGCTCCACTAAGATGATTTGGATGCTGCCACAGAAAGATCTGAAAAGGTACAAGTGAAATTAATATACTGTGCTAGTGTGGCTTTGTGTGCCAAGCAAAATACATTAGAAATTTAGTAAAAGGGATCACTGAGGTAATTCTTTTTCTTTTCTTTTCTTTCTTTTTTTTATTTTTTTGAGATGGAGTCTCACTGTGTCCCCCAGGCTGGAGTGCAGTGGCGTGATCTCGGCTCACTGCAACCTCTGCCTCCCCAGTTCAAGCAATTCTCCTGCCTCAGCCTCCCGAGTAGCTGGGATTACAGGCGTGTGCCACCACGCTAATTTTTTGTATTTTTAGTACATATGGGTTTTCACTGTGTTAGCCAGGCTGGTCTCAATCTCCTGACCTCGTGATCAGCCCGCCTTGGCCTCCCAAAGTGCTGGGATTACAGGCGTGAGCTACCACACCCGGCCAATTCTTTTGCTATTAATACTAATATCACCAGCGGATGATAATGAAAGTAAATGATCAGCAAAAAAGTAAGTTTTTAATAGAGGTCAGGGTTTTCAAGTCTCAACCAGACCAATCTGTACATTGTTCAAACAAATTTCCCCATTCAATATCTTTTCAGAGGGCTTTGAAGACACTAATTAAGTTTCCCATAGCATGAATGTGCAAGAATGAATGTTGACGAGGGAAAAACTAAAAGTCAACCACACCTCAGCAGCCTTCATCGGGTGGAGTTCATCCCCATGGAAGTTAATCTGTAACCCTATATCTTTTCCACGTCGAAGAATCCTTCTGGTGGAATCGAGATCAAAGACACCTTTCTCACAAAATACGTCGATATTGTCCACGTGTATTTCCCCATTTCTGCCAAGTTCCTTCAGCTTTGGGAGGTGGTTATTGATGATGTCATCAGCAGCTTCAGTAGCAGTTTTTCCTCTGGGGGAAGAAAATGAGATTGCCATGGGCAAATATTAAAAACAAGAAACAAAAAGACAGAGTTATCTGGCACTTGAAGAACCAGAGGAGCAGTAGAGGTAAACAACTTCAAGCCTCAGAAAGGTAGAGAAAGACTCAAAGCTACAACTCTGGGCTCTTAACTCTTGGGCCATGTCTACATAGTGGAGGTATTGACAAGACTTCTGTATGCACTGACCCTATGCACAGAGACTCAAATGGTTCATCCATTCTGGCAGACCTATGTTACCTTTGGGGATGTCGCAAGGCTACCTGGCTGAAAAGCTTAATTTGGCCAGGCACAGTGACTCATGCCTGTAATCCCAGCACTTTGGGAGGCCGAGATGGGCTGATTACTTGAGGTCAGGAGTTTGAGACCAGCCTGGCCAAAATGGCAAAACCCCGTCTCTACTAAAAATACAAAAATTATCTGGGCATGGTGGCATGCACCTGTAATCCCAGTTACTCTGGAGGCTGAGGCAAGAGAATTGCTTGAGCCAGGGAGGCGGAGGTTGCAGTGAGCTGAGATCGCACCACTGCACTCCAGCCTGGGCGACAGAGCAAGACTCCGCCTCAAAAAAAAAAAAAATGCATAATCTTCCTGTCAAGGACACTCAGAGGGCATCCTGGATACTCCCCCTAATGACCCACCTGTGGTCCCCTTACCTGAGCCCAGCTATCACCCTGCCTTTTTCTTCCTCCACAATGTTTCTTGAAGCACCTGCCTTAGGCTTTCTGTCTCACCATCTGGGGATATGGGGGAGGAGGATAGTAGGAGGCTCTGAAATTCTCTCTAAAATTCTAGTGGAGTTGGGCATGGTACGTGATGCCTATAATCCCAGCAACTGGGGAGGCTGAGGCAAGAGGATTGATTGAGGCCAGGAGTTTGAGGCTGCAGTGAGCTATGATTGCACATTGCACTCCAGCATGGGCAACAGAGCAAGACCCTGTCTCTAAAAAAAAAAAAATAACAATAAGAAGAGTAGATAAAATAAAGTTCTGCAGTAGTTATATGTTAGAAAAGCCTGTGCTTTTAGAGTCTGGTAGACACAGAGCTCTACCACATGGTGGCCACGTAACTTAGGAGATGCTCTTTACCTGTTATTTGAGCTCAGGCTTTACCAATGGGAATCCAGATGCAGACCTCAGAGGCTCATTGGCGGATGGAGAAAATTTCTATGAAACTTCAGCCCTATATTTGGCACACAGAAGGCTCTCACTCAGCAAAACCATTTGGGTAGGTGGGTAGAGGTGGACTATGAGAGACAGGCACTTATGCAAGTTATTTCTTTTTCTTTTTTCTTTTCTTTCTTTTTTTTTTTTTTTTCTTTTTTGAGACGGAGTTTCACTCTTGTTGCCCAGGCTGGAGTGCAATGGCATCATCTCGGCTCACCGCAACTTCCACCTCCCGTGTTCAAGCAATTCTCTTGCCTCAGCCTCCCGAGTAGCTGGGATTACAGGCATGCGCCACCACGTCCAGCTAATTTTGTATTTTTAGTAGAGACGGGGTTTCTCCGTGTTGATCAAGCTGGTCTCAAACTTCTGACCTCAGGTGATCCACCTGCCTCAGCTGAGCCACCGTGTCCCGCCTATGCAAGTTATTTTTAATTCTTAAGACAATCATATAGAATAGGGTGGCATTTAGCTCTGTTTCATAGATGAGTAATTCATGTTCAGAAAATTAAGTCATGACCTCAAAATCACCCAGCTGGAAGTAGCCAAGCTGGATTCAAACCCAGGTCTGGCATCACTTCAAACTGAGACTTTTCCACCATGCCACACTATCCTTTCTACTGCAAAAGAAAGCAGACTATTATACACTTTATATTCTGTTTGAAAAAAAATCTACTGTTTTCTATAGAGAATGTCTCAAGAGTCTCAGTGAAATTTTAAGCTTTAATAATTTCAGAAATATAAATGCTAAAAACTTACAACAAAGATCACTGGAAATATTAAATATTTATGTATCTTTTCTACACAACTAGTTTTGTGAATTTTGAATAATAAATTTTAATGTTACTTTTTTAGTTCCTCTGATTGAAGATGATAACATGAAGAACTTAATTTTTATTGACATTAAATACTTATATTTTCCCATTACAAAGTGACTATAGCTAATAGCAATGTGTTGTTTTCTTAAAAATTGTTAAAAAATAGAGTTTAAGTGTTCTCACCACAAAAAGTGATAAGTATGTGAAGTAATGCATATATTAATTAGCTCGATTTAGCCATACCACAAGGTATACATATTTTAAAACAACATGCTCTACATGATAAATATAGTATTTGTGAATTAAAAAATATATATATTTTTTTGAGGTAGAGTCTTGCTCTGTTGCCCAGGCTAGAGTACAGTGGCGCAATCTCGGCTCACTGCAACCTCCACCTCCCGGGTTCAAGCGATTCTCGTGCCTCAGCCTCCTGAGTAGCTGCGATTACAGGCATGGGCCACCAGGCCTGGCTAATTTTTGTATTTTTAGTAGAGATGGGGTTTCACCATGTTGGCCAGGCTGGTCTCAAACTCCTAAGCTCAAGCGATCCACCTTCCTTGGCCTCCCAAAGTGCTGGGATTACAGGTGTGAGCCACCGCGCCTAGCCTAAAAAATGAATTTATATTCCGAAGTTTACAAAATCAGATAAATGTAAAAGAAATTTAAACAATTAAATTTTTAAATAATGATTGTAAGTCTGTAGTATTATATTTATCTATCTAAGTTATTAATGTTTAAGACTGTACTAAGACTTTAGAGGCACCTTATGCGTGTTCAAGTCCTGGACTTCTTTTAGATAGGTCAATTGGCTGTTGGAACCATGAGCCTTCTTATTTAGAAATTCCAGGACCAAAAGGAACTCTGAACAAATAAAATGCAAGTGCAGAAAGGAACAGAGTTCTCTACAGTAAGGCCATGCAGGAGGAACTTTTAGATAAAGGGGAAGGCTAAAAATCAATTACAACAACAAAACAAAAATGTTTGCTGTTAAGAAAGCAAACAGATGAACAAAAACGAACCCCTTTGAGTCACCTAGACCACGAGGTTTGAGCTACCTCCTAAAGAGTGTTACTGTTAATTTCTAAAGTGCTTTTAGAAATGCTCATTATCATGGGAAATTATTCAAATTAACATGTGTAATTTTAAACGACCTACAAGGGGCCATTTCTTTTTCTTAACCCAAAGAGCTTGAAACATCTCTTCTATCATAATTAAAGGACTAGCAGACTGATGAGGCTAAGGGATCGCCTTCCTAAAACCGAGTCTGCAGGATGAGTGGCCATTAGAATCAGGTCTTTCCAAAGACTTCTATCCTTCTGCCTGCAAGAGCTGAAGTGCTAATGCATCTCCACCCCCGGGGTTCGTTTTCAATGCTCTGAGTTAAACCCCGGTCCCCACTGGCTGAGATTACTTCGGCACTGAATGAGCCCCGCAGTAGGTAGCCGAGATGCCGATGTCCAGCTCCCGCCGGGCGCGCTCAATCAAGCGCAGCATCTTGAGCTCGGTCTCCAGGTCGAGGCCATATCCACTCTTGCACTCCACCAGCGTGGTGCCAGCCCTCATCATGCACTGGAGCCGTTGCTGGAAGGAGCGGAACAGCTCCTCCTCTGAGGCTTGGCGCGTGCGCTCCACGGTGAAGTGGATCCCTCCTCCGGCCTGGTGAATTTCCATGTAGGTGGCTCCTGCCAACTGAACACACGCCTTACCCTTAGGCCGGCAAATGCGAGGAAGTTGCAGGGAGGTCTGAAGAATCTACCTCCAGGGGCAATATTATATAATGATTAAGAAGCCATATGACACGGGCACCAACCCATCAGATTAGAAAGGTGCTGGGATACACAGTCCTGGAAGCCCCTAGTCTGCCAGACACTGGATTGTGGGGAGCTCCAAAGGGGTCCTGGGAAGAGACTGGAGTGGTAGAGATGGGAGATGTGGTGGGTAGCCTGTTGGGATCTCAGGGCAGTGGCAATTAAAAACTGGCACAGGCTGGGCGCGGTGGCTCACACCTATAATCCTAGCACTTTGGGAGGCCGAGGTGGGCAGATCATGAGGTCAGGAGTTCAAGACCAGTCTGACCAATATGGTGAAACCCCGTGTCTACTAAAAATACAAAATTAGCCGGGCGTGGTGGCACGCGCCTGTAGCCCCAGCTATTCCGGAGGCTGACACAGGAGAATCGCTTGAATCTGGGAGGCGGAGGTTGCAGGGAGCCGAGATCGCACCACTGCACTACAGCCTGGGTGACAGAGCGAGACTGTCTCAAAAAACAAACAAACAAACAAACAAACAAACAAACAGAAAACTGGCACAGGAGTATTGCAATATTTTAACAAGTCAATCAGCCCGCAATGTGTACTTGCTAAGTATCAGCCCTCTCTCCATCCCTCAGCTTGTTTGAGAAAACAAAGCTTAGGCAATTCAGGAGTTGCAGGGAACCCCATTGCAATTATTCAAATCTCCACTAAAGCGGCCCCAGGAAGTTCCCTTGTCTCAATATTTGGCCATTAGAGTTTGGAGCTTGACCTTTGTCACTCAAAGAGGCTCTTTCTGGGGTCCCACTGGACTCCAGTTACTCTGGGCAGCAAGGAGTGTGGTGCAGAGCAAGGAGGCAGGAGGCAGGCCTGGGGTCTCCTGGCCAGAGTTTTCATCTGCCATCCTCCATCTGGTGACCCTAGTCAACACTCTTCCCTTCTCTAGACCCGGCTTTCTCCATCTACATAATGAGAGAATGGGACTGTGAATCTCTTTCTGCATCTATACAATGAGAGGATTGGACTGCTTTCCGCTCTGAAATTCTGTGATCTAATAAAACAATCTTAAAAACAGCTCTAGTTTGTTGAAGAAGGTACATGATATCTGAAGAAAAGAATTTTTTTTTTCTTTTCCTGAAATAAGCCAGTTTAGCTGGTAGGAGGCACATCTTTTTTTTTTGCTTTTTTTAAAAACACATGTGAAAATCTCTCCAACCAGGGATTTAGGAGTTGGTTACAGCTAATATAGGACTAACACAGATTACATTTTGTGATTCTTAATAAGTCTCAGTTTATAAGAGAAAAATTAAGACATTTTATTTTTGTGATTAGTAACATATCTTTCCAAGCTTTACTCCAATAAATGGCAATTTTCAAACTATTCCCTGGAGCTCTTTCAAAGGCTACTAGAGATAGCGATTTGGAATGGGAATGTGGGGAAGGAAAGAGAGGGAGACATTAGTGGGCAGTAATAGCCCTGTATATAATACAATGATTTGGGGCAGTTATAAATAAGTTTTGTTGTCATTTGTTTCCCATACCCAAGCAAGTAAAAATATCCATTAAAAAATATGTTGACATATGTTGCAAAGCTTGATAGCCTACTAACTGTTCAGCAAAAGACTTCATATTTATGCTTTATTTTGATTTGCCATGATTTGTTGCAGTTACCTTCATTGCAAATTCGTGAACTCTTTCACCAGCCCATACTGGATGTGTGTGTGGATCCACCAAACCTGTAATCAATAAATCAAGTTATCTTACAATTAAGAAATAAAGAGCACTTAGACAGCAGGCAAACAGCAGCACTACACCCTGCTGCTCTGGGGAAAGCGTGATGGTGGCCATCCATTTTGGAGGAGCATGAAAGGAAGAATTTGTCTGTCTGGTTCCGTTGACAGAGAGAAAAGAAGACTGCCCTGTTGTATGGCTGGTCTAGAAAGCTCTAATGAAGGAGGTGATGCAACATGATGAAAATATCCCTTACAGAAATACAGCTCCTTTTGCTCAGTAAGTCCATGCTCACCAAATAAGCTTTTATTTTATTTTATTTTATTTTATTTTATTTTATTTTATTTTATTTTATTTATTTATTTTTGAGAAAGGTTCTCACTCTGTCACCAGGCTGGAGTGCAGTGGCACACTCATGGCTCCCTACAGCCTTGACCTCCCAGGCTCAAGAAATCCTCCCACCTCAGCCTCCCTAGTAGCTGGGACTACAGACATGCACCACCACACAGGCTAATATTTGCCATGTTGCCCACGCTGGTCTTGAAGTCCTGGGCTCAAACAATCTGCCTGCCTCGGCCTCCAGTGATCTACCTGACTTGGCCTCCCAAAGTGCTGGGATTACAAGCATCAGCCACTACGCCTGGCCCAAATAAACTTTGAAATCAGGTTGTCAAGCCCCCTAGTTGAGCAAAACCATGAGCCTTATCACAAGGAATAATCTGGATATGAAAACATAATACTACAATCCCCTCTCCCTGTAACTCTGAGAAGGGAAAATATGAAATCAGAAAGATGAATCTATCTTCAAGAAAGAAATGTATTTTAATTAAGGAGAAACTGTACAGCAATCACTTGAAACTTTTGTTTATCCAGGTACAATTCAGTAAAGTGTGTCTTTCCAAAATATTTTAGATTTCTTATGGATTAAATGACTCATTATTGGCTCTGATTGGACTAAAATCAAAAGCCTCTACTCAGATTGCTTTCTGCTATATCCCTCTTTTTCATAAGATTTCACCTCGACTTTGTCTCCTGACCCTCAAGAATCATAAGGAAGGCCAGGCATGGTGGCTCATGCCTATAATACCAGCACTTTGGGAGACCGAGATCAGCAGATCACTTGAGGTCAGGAGTTCGAGACCAGCCTGACCAACATGGTGAAACCCTGTTGCTACTAAAAATACAAAATTAGCCAGGCATGGTGGTACATGCCTGTAATCCAGCTACTTAGGAGACTGAGGCACAAGAATTGCTTGAACCTGGGAGGTGGAGGTTGCAGTGAGCCAAGATCACACCACTGCACTCCAGCCTTGGTGACACAGTGAGACTCTGTCTCAAAATAAACAAACAAACAAAAACCCATCAGGTGGAAGCTCTGTCAGATGTGTATAATAAACATTTAAAAGTATAAAAATTTATATAAAAAAATAAATATGAAGCCCTTTTGTTTGTGTAGAACTGAAAGTTTGTGAAACTTGTTTTTGATGATTACATGAAGTCATACAACATAGTTAATGTAGGATATGATGGTTAATAAACTGATTCTGTTGTCAATCATTAAAGATACAAGTGAACTGCAGTGAAAGCTCTAGGATTTTTGTTTTTCTTTTTCTGCCCAGAGCTGGATCCTTTGTTTCACATCCTATACAAATTTAGAGTATTTCTGGTATTAGAGACAGCAGCTGCCTTGTTAGCCTCTCTTATGCCATGGATTAGTAAAGTTCTTTTGACTGTTTTTGAACCTAAACACAACACAGCTGGTTTATATTCAGCAGGTGAGTGGGAAGAAGTGGAGTCAAATGAATGGGCTTGATTCCTAGGTTGCCTTTTTCCTCTTGAGGAACCTTGGGTAACACATTTCACCCTTAGCCTTCAATTTTCTAATCTGTAAAGTATAGATAATGATACCTCCCACACAGGGCAGTTATAAGGATTCAAGGTGAAACCATGTTTGAAAGCAGCTAGACATTCAATAATAGAAATTCAATACATGGAATGATGATTTTTTAAAAATATTATCTTGAGACTTTAAAATGAACCGTTACTCTTCCTCTTTACATTTTGGGAGCAACTGTTAAAGCTACTTGTAGACCTTTACTGAAAAAGAGGTAAATACCTGGTAGAATACATTTCCCAGAGCAGTCAATTATTTCTTCAAAAGTTTCTCCAGAAAACTGTCTTCGAATAACATCAGCAGGACCAATAGCTTTTATAAACCCATCTCTGAAGAAAAATCAAGAAATAGTTATTAAATTTGGGGAAATCTTGTGAGAAATCTGATGAATGACTTAAAATATGTTTCCAGATTCTTTGGTGTTAATTAGTCAACATTTACTGTGTTTCTATCTTGAACCTGTCTTTGGAAAAGCGTCTCTAGCCACGTTCAAGACAACCATAAAAGACCCAGATTAGCCAAAGCCTCCTCAGCAAAATGAACAAAACTGGAGGAATCACATTACCTGACTTCAAATTATACTACAGAACTATAGTAACCAAAAGAGCATGGTACTGGCATAAAAAACAGACACATAGACTAATGGAACAGAATAGAGAACCCAGAAATAAGTCCATACATCTACAGCGAACTCATTTTCAGCAAAGATGCCAAGAACATACATTGGGGAAAAGACAGTCTCTTCAAAAAATGGTGCTAGGGAAACTGGCTATCCATATGCAAAAGAATGATATCAAATCTAAATGGGTTAAAGACTGAAATCTAAGACCTTAAACTATGAAACTACTCAAAGGAGACATTGGGAAAACTCTCCAGGACATTGGTTCAGGCAACAATTTCTTGAGGGATACCCCACAACAACAGGCAACCAAGCCAAAAATGGACAAACGGGATCACTTCAAGTTAAAAGGCTACTGTACAGCAAAGAAAATAATCAACAATGTGACGAGACGACCCACAGAATGGGAGAAAATAATTTGCAAACTATCTAATTGACAAGGGATTAATAACCAGAATATATAAGGAGCTCAAACAGCTCAATAGGAAAAAACCTAATAATCTGATTAAGAAATGGACAAAAGATCTGAATAGACATTTTTCAAAAGAAGAGATACAAATGGCCAACAGGTATGTGAAAACGTGCTCAACATCAATGATCATCAGAGAAAAGCAAACAAAATCACAATGAGAGATCATCTTACCCCAGTTAAAATGGCTTTTATCCAAAAGACAGGCAATAAAAAATGCTGGCGAGAATGTGGAGAAAGAGGAACCCTCGTACACTGTTGGGAATGTAAATTAGTACAGCCACTATGGAGAGTATGAAAGCTCCTCAAAAACTAAAAATAGAGCTACCATATGATCCAGCAATCCCACTGGTAGGTCTATATGCAAAAGAAGGGAAGTCAGTATATTAAAGAGATATCTGCATCCCGTGTTAATTGCAGCACTATTCACAATAGCCAAGATTTGGAAGTACACTAAGTGCCCACCCACAGATGAATGGATAAAGAAAATGTAGTACATATACACAATGGAGTACTATTCAGCCATAAAAAAGAGTAAGATTCTGTCATTTGCAACAACATAGATAGAACTGGAGGATATTATGTTAAGTGAAATAAGCCAGGCACAGAAAGGCAAACTTGGCATATTCTCATTTATTTGTGGGAGCTAAAAATGAAAACAATTGAGCTCATGGAGATAGAGAGTAAAATGATGGTTACCAGAGGCTGGGAAGAATAGAAGGAGAGAGGAGAAAAATGGGGATTGTTAATGGCTAGAAAAATATGGTTAGATACAGTGAATAAGACCTAGTATTTGATATCACAACAGGGTGACTACAATCAGCAATAATATGTTGCACATTTTAGAATAACTGAGGGAGTATGATTGGAATGTTTGTGACACCAAGAAATGATGAATGCTTGAGATGATGGAAACCCCATTTACCCTGATATAATTATTACACATTGTATGACTGTTTTAAAATAACTCATGTACCATATATATATATATACCTACTATGTACCCATGAAAATTTACAATTAAAAAACTTTAAACGTCAAATATTTGTAGCAGACAATTGCCATTTGTTCCCCAAGATCAATGTTCCCTTTTTTTACACTAGTAGAGCCCTAAAGTTTAGCTGGACACATGACAACCCAAAATACAGACTACATTTCCCCACCTCCCACTAGCCAGGTGTGGCTATGAGACTAAGGTCTAGCCAGTAGGATTGTCTTCTCTTCCTATTCTTATTGGCTGGAATGCAGACACCACAACTAGAGATGGGGCGGCCATCTTGGGTCATGGAGTGAGTGTAAGAAAGTGGGCCATGCATGGGGGAGCAAGGCAGCAGGGGTCTGGCTCCTGAGGACTCCATGGAGTACTGCAATCAACTAGCACTGCATTCATATGTCTGGATTTTCACATAGGAGAGAAATATACTTCCATCTTGTTTCAGCCACTGTTAATTTAGGTCTTGGTCACTTAAACAAATTCGTGTTTCCAACATGGAGATTCAGGGCTATAAACCTGAGAGCTGGAATATGTTGTGAAAAGCAGTTAGGATAAGGGATTCAGAACTGGGACAGAAGTGGTTGGGGTAACCTAACAAAATGTAAGAGTGGAGGAGCAGAAGAAACTGGATGGAAAGAGAAGATGTTATGATAGGAAAAGAAATAACGATTGTGGGGGCTTTTGGGAGGATAAACTTAGGGTGGAATAAGAAATTAAGTCTTGAAATCGAATTTAGTATCCTGATTAATACAATTCTTCATCACTAACAGCTTTTATCTGGCCCAGTTAGATAATCTACCCAGTGTGCAGTGAATCTGGTGGTGGAAAGGACCAGCAGGATTAGAAATTGACCCTTGAATGGGAAAGAACAAAAAGAATGCTTTTATGCAAAGAGTTGATGACTGACACTGCTTTAAGAGAGGTTGTTTTAACAAAGTCAGACCTAAGAAATAAATCTGTAACATTCTCCATCTGTGCAGGAGGGGAATTTCGAGGGCACTGGGTCCTCTTCCTGACCCCACTAATCCCATGCTTATCTACTTTTCAACAGTGTGGTTCTCTCATTCATCGGTGGACTCCTACCTATGTTTGAACAAAGTTTTATGTCCTTTGTTGAGGACACAATGAGGACAGTTATTGAAGGAAACTAACAAAAAGCATTCCCCCAAAAGTGTTTTTTTAAGGTAGTCATTAAAATTACAAAGATACATATTACTGCTATGGTGAGATTTTCACTATTTATGACTAAGTGAAAAAACCCAAATACAAAACAATATGCATAGCTTCCTTTTCTAAAGCATGCATTTTTATGTGATTCTATTTGCATAGGAAAACATCTGAAAGCAGAAGCACTAAATGTTGGTATTAGTTCACCTAATGATGGGGTTTGAGTGACTTTTTCCTTTTTGTTCATCTGTATTTTCTTTTCCTACAATGAACATATATCACATATACTTTTTTAGGGGATACAAATAATAGGCACACGTGGTTTTATTTACTTTGTATTCTGAGAAGTTTAGAAAGAAAAATTCTGCAGAGTCTTCTGAAAGTAAAGCAAATTAGCAAGGAAGATCCTACTTTAGGAGCTAAAGTATAATTATAATGAAAACAGTAATGATGATGATTTAAGGAGGAGGATGCTTCTTTGAGTGGCTCTCAGGGTGCTTTGCGAAAATTTAGAATTGGCACATACACTGTCTCAGTTTCTAAAACCTAAAAATTGGTCTTGTTTTATAGATAGATAAATCTGACACCTCTCCCGATCCTCCCATTGGTTCAGGCACCCCTCCGCGTAGTCTCTTATAATAAGCCTATGTGCACACATCTCTCTAGCTTTGTGCTTACCATATTGTATTATAATTATCTTTTCATGTGTCTTGTTTCCCAGTAGACTTTGAGCTCTTTGAGGTCAGAACCAGTCTTAGTTATTTTTGCATTCCCTACGCTGAGCACAATCTAACTACTCAGCACATATTTGTGAATGAATGAAAATGTCCTATTTTAGGTTCATTGTCCACCTGACAGTTTAATTGGCTTCTAGGAAGGAGAATATAACACCCATCAATTTTTCCTTCAACGTTTTCCATTTTTGCCCCTCCTCTGAAGTGCTAAAACAAATGGTCCTTGTGTATGAATCTATATTTTAATTCCTGTTTGTTTTGTTCATTTAGACATTTTCATCTAGGTTTTAGCCTTTGGATGGGACAATTGTAAACTGGATGACAGTTTGTGCTTCTTTTCCACACCTGGGAGCCTCTTCGAGATTAACTACAATCTACACATACACACACAGAAAGAAAGAGAGAACTTAATTTAAGAATGAGATACCTTTAGAGACCTAAATGAATGAATACAATGGTGGAATTTACACCCTATGGCAGACAATCACTGAGATATTTATTTTTAGGAAGGGGGAGTTTCTGGCGCCCCTCAAACCATATTCTTTTCCAGGACTCATTTTATATATCTATAGCATATCGGGGATTAACTATTAGTTGATCTTACTGAGATTCATTCTAATCAGGACACACCATGGTATGTATATACTTGTTGAAAAAAAAATAACACACCGTTAAAATCCATCCATTTCTGGGCTTTGAAATGGAACTTTCTTCCACTTCTCTGTGCTTTTAATCAGTACCCCTCTTCCTACACACACTCACACTCACAGCCTGTGTTCTTCTTGTCTACCAAAAGAAAAGCAGGATTAAGTTGTCCTTGAACACACAGGTTCTGCATAAGGGAAGTGATGTGAAAATTTAAGACAATCACCTAAATAATTCACCTGAAAACACTGTTACCTTAAAATATTCAGATAACGAGGTGGGAGATATATTTCAAAGCACCTCAAATCACCAGATAATTATTCCAATTCTATACTTGATTTTTGCACCAACCTAATGTATCAGACAGTGATGATAGTAAGTGAAAATAAAAACAACACCATCCTGTACCGAGCTAATCAGATTTGAATGGCAAGGTTCTCAATATTCCTGTAAATTTATTCCAATGTAATAAATCCAACAAACTCTGAGAACAATGTGGCAGACTCGAATGAAAAAGCTCCACCTTCCAGACCACAAGTCAGCTCCCTCCTTTTTCTTTCCCTACTTTTTGTGGTTTTGATGTGAACAAAGAACATGTCTTGGAACCCAAGACTTCATGTTGGTACATTAGTATAATTTTATTTATATATTTATTTATGTTTGAGACAGAGTCTCGCTCTGTCGCCCAGGCTGGAGTGCAGTGGCGAGATCTCGGCTCACTGCAACCTCCGTCTCCCGGGTTCAAGCGATTCTCCTGCCTCAGCCTCCCGAGTAGCTGGGATTACAGACGTGTGCCGCCATGCCCAGCCAATATTTGTATTTTTAGTAGAGATGGAGTTTCACCATGTTGGCCAGGCTGGTCTCGAGCTCCCAACCTCAGGTGATCCACCTGCCTCAGCTTCCCAAAGTGCTGGGATTGCAGGCATGAGTCACTGTGCCCGGTCGCATTGATATAATTTTTATAAGATACTCCAGTCCCAACCCAGGTAGATATTTTTCAACTTTCTAAGCAAAATTTAAAATAATATTTTCATAGTAAATTGGGAATGTTTTCATCCCTTAATTAAAAATAGACCAATCAGGCTGGGCGTGGTGGTTCACACCTGTAATCCCAGCACTGGGAGGACAAACCAGGTGGATGGCTTGAGCCCAGGAGTTCAAGACCAGCCTGGGCAACACAGTGAGACACTGTCTCTATAAAAAATACAAAAATTAGCCTGGCATGGTGGCACGCGCCTGTAGTCCCAGCTACTGGGGAAGCTGGGGTGGGAGGATGGCTTGAGCCTGGGAGGTGGAGGTTGCAGGTGAGCCTGTGAGGTGGAGTTGAGATCATGCCACTGCACTCCAACCTGGGCGACAGAGCTAGACCCTGTCTCAAAAAAAACAAAAAATAGGCTGGGCGCAGTGGCTCATGTGTCTCCAAAATAAATAAATAAATAAATAAAATTAAACCAACCCACAGTCCCTCAAAACCTGGGCTCTTGCACAACCCTAAACTGCCTCAGATAAGCCATGGTCAGTTTGTGAGACTCATTCATCGTGTGCAATTGTGGCCCTATGGCGCCCTTTGGATTCAAATTCTCATCCAACTTGCCTTGCTACCCCAGGTCGCCCTCAAACTTTGTTCTTTAATTCACATCTGGCAGGAAGCTCAGATTAGTAAGAGAAATATCTTGCTTTCTGATGGTCAAATCTTGATTTATTATCACTCAGGGCCATTATCGTCTAAATGTTCTCCGTGGTTCTAAAGCTTTAGTGTACAAGATCACGGGGATGTGAAAGGTACTTTTGAAAAATTCAGGTCTCAGAACTCCAGCCCCAGTGATGCTGATTCTAAAATTCTAGGGATAGGGAGTGGGGGACGCAGGTGGAATCAGAAATCTGCCGTAAGAATAAAATAACCACAGGCCACCCTGACAAAGGTGCTCTCCTGGCTTCCCTTTAAGAAGCACTGGGGAGAACCTCAACCCCTTCTGATGGTTGGACAGTGATATTTTACCAGCAGAGGCAGGACCCTGATGCCTTCAAATGGGGTGTTCCTCTCTGAGCTCTTTGGACGGAATGACAACCCCAAGCAGCAGAGTGTGTTAGCAACAAGTACCCCAAAGCCTGGCTTGCCCGTGTGTCTCTGTGCAGGGACGCTTTCACGGCGTTGTTTCCCTCCAGAGTGCACAGTGAGAGGAAGAACGGCCAGCTCCGCCCGTGGCGGCCCCCACCCTGAGCGCCCGGCCACTTACTTGCCCACCACCAGGCTGGCACCCTCCAGCACCGCCAGGCTGCGCAGCGCATCCCGCGCCAGGAAGCGCTCGCCGCGGGCGCACACCAGCACCACTTGCTGCGCGTTCTCCAGCAGAAGGCTGTGGTCGCCTGCCATGTCGCCCCGCGCCGAGTCGCCGGGAGGCCACCGGGCTCGGGCCACCGGCAGGACTCAGTGGAGGACGAAAAGCCGCAGCCTGCGCCGTCCGGGGCCGGGAGGGTGGGGCGGGGGCGGGCGCTCGCAGCCGCTGCCCTTTGCTCGCGTCCCCCAACCACAGCAACGGGGGCGGTAATCATTGCAAGAATGGCAATGAGTAATAAACCTGATGAGGAATCCTCTCCTTTTTGGTCTTCTTATCCCGTCCTGAGTAAACGAGATGGAGACTAGTGTCCCTACTTTTCAGATAAGGAAACTTAAGCTTGGTTACCCCGAGAGATCAAAGTGAGCTGTGTCGATCACGTGGTTATGTGGAAGCCGGTCAAGGGGTGGCGGGGTGAGGGCGCCCGGAGTGTTCGGGAGTGAGGGACCGGAACCTGGGGTAGAGCACCGGAAGGGGGGCAATGGGGGAAACCTCTGCCCAGGGGGTTGGGGTGGGAGCCTGGAGATAGCGCTCCTGGAGAGGGCAGAGTAGGGGAAAGCTGTGCCCAGGGGCAGGGACGGGAGCTTGGAGGTAAAGCCCCGGGAGAGGACAGAGTGGGGGAAATCTCTGCCTAGGGTGCTGCGACGCGAGCCTGGAGGCAGAGCCCCGGGAGGGTACTGCGTGGAGGAAACATCTGCCCACAGGTTCTGGGGCGGGAGCCCGGGGCGCTGAGGGCGGCGAGCTGAGGGAACCTGGGGGTGGGGAGGAGGGGGGTGCGGTAGGTGAGGTGCTCCTGGGTCCGCGCGGGTGGCGGGTGCCGCGCACTTATCCGTTGGCCAGCTGCGTTCCGGGATCAGCTACCAGACGGTCCCTGAGATGACGGGGAACCGGGCTGGGGGAGGATAGAGCCGAGACTGGAGGATCGATTGGCACCTCCGCCCACTTTTCCCACAACGCCTTCCCGAACGATAGGTTGGAAAGGCTCCTGGATCCAAACTCGCTGAGGTAAAATAGGTTTCAGCTCAGCGTCCGCCCCTCCGCATGCCCCCTCCCGCCCCTCAGCTGTGTCTAGTGGGGTCTACAAGCAACTTGCGACCAAAATTGGAGACAGAATCAAGTTTATGGAAGATGGTCTGTGATTCTCAGCCTCGTCGCTTCCTGCTACCAATTGCTATGGAAACACTGCCAGGCACAGGCTTTTGTTTTGAGTCCTTAATTACTTGATTTCGTTTATACATGTTTATTACAAGCTGTGTGTTAAGTCTTGTGGAACATACAAAGACAGGAAAGGCGCTTTCCCTGCCCAGCAAAGACTTTACAATAAAAATGATGGATGTGGACACAAATAATATACTATAAAAGCAGACTAAGCCTGCAAAACCACAAAATACAAAAGTTAATTTAGTGTCATTAAAAAAACCTAGAACGGAAAGCAAAAACTCCTTTAGATGACCACGATAAATAAGAATATAAGTTAGCTTCATATTATGGCCTATAAAAGAGAGATCAGTTAGGAAAGAGAGAGGAAAGATAAAAATTGGAAAATATATAGACAATGTGAGTGAAAGAGACCCTAAGGGCGGGGGGAGGGGCATCAGAAGATTATTCACAGCTCATATACACAATCACAAACAGGTTGTTTGTGTGTGTGTGTGCAGAGCTTTTAAAAAGTTTATACATATATATATTTCTATGTCTTTAAAAAGAGAAGTAGAAATAGTGGGGAATAGAAACACATAAAGTCACTAATTCACAGAGAAATATTAAAATTTTATATTGCAAAATTTCTGCTGAAGACTTTAATCAGTTACATTTTGCAATTTTAGGCATATTTGCAGAACTATGCAATTGTAGGTATAAAGGATGGGTTAAAATTATAGAAAAATAGAAAGGGTTCAATAAACTTGTCTTAGTCTGAGTTGTTTCCTATGACCTGTTTGACCTTGGGGAATTTATTTACAGTAATTTCTCGAAGCCTCAGTTTTCTCATCCTCATCATAGGGAGAACTGTTTCTGCTTTATGGGCTTGTCTGAGTTTTAAATAAAATAAAACATAAATCACTTAGCCCAGTGCCCAGCTCTAAACAAGTAATAGGTATTATTACTGTTATTAGTTTGTTTTAATCCTGCTATTTGTCTTGCTGGCCAATTAAGTTAAGGATTAGCTTTCAGCCAATAGTATTGTTCCTCTCCTGACTTCACAGACCATGTACCTAAAGCTTGCAAGTTCTGGGTGAGTCTAAAAGAACTTATATTTCTTTTTCATAGGTATTTATGTTTGTGGGTGAACTGCATCTGATTCACAGTCCAGACAGACAACATTACCTGATAAGCTCCTGCAAACAGGAGGTTTGCAAAAGCAGAAAGGATGAGTGAATTTCTTTCCTTAGTTACTGTTCAGCAGTTATAGTTGGATAAGGATGACACACTTTTCCTTGGTAACAACCAACATCCTGATAGCAGCTCTTATAAAGTACTTTTCACATTATCTGACTTGTATATGCTGACTCCTTAACCCATCCTTCCTTCCTCTTGACCTCTAGTTTTTGTTTTTTGGTGTTTTTTTTTTCACTTCGCAAAAGGGGCAGTCAGAAATGTCAACAGAAGAGTCCATGCTAAATAGGCTGACGCCAGCAGTGCCTTAAAGGTCAAGGTGAAAGTAATTTCCTCATCATCGTGCTGTGCTCTGACCCAGTCAGAAGAGGCAGCGCGCATCTAAGCAGGCCAAGGACCCAGTGGCTCCTGGCTTTTATGTAAACAAAAAATTGCTAACTGTGATCTCCCCACACCATCCAAGGACACAGTTCACAGCCCCTTTTCCTAGTATTTGTCCAAGGTAGGCGGAGAGGAGGTGGGAAAAAAAAATGGAAGGGCATTGGATCTGAGAGAACCAGTCTAAATCCTCATATGCATGTGAAGATAAACATTGCTTTTTATCTCACATTGAGATCATCTGGAAATTTGTTTTCATTGGGTTTTAGAGGGGGTTGTTGCAAAAAACAAATAAACTGCTTCGAATAATATCCAGTAGACAGTGTTATTATTCATTTTATTTAGAGTTGGTTTAGAACCTTAGGACTGGGCCTTATCAAATCCCACTCCTCTTTCCCCACTTCCCCTGGAGCTCAGAATGTTAAGAATCTACATGAAGCTGATTCAGGTCCCCCAGATTTGCACTGATATTGCTGGTAGACTCCTCTCCAATGACCATGTTTCAAGAACTTTGATTGGGAGTTTCTTACGAAAAGTAGTTGTCAGTTGTGCTCCAATTTCAAATGGTGGCAGTTGACAGAGTGGACCAGAAAGAGGAAGGATCTGGACAATATCTACTTTGAAAAAAGTATAAGGGATCACTTCTTCACAAGCCTACTATGAGCAGGCACTTCGCATATATTATCTATGTTTGAAAATTGCAGCAAGCCTGTAAGGAAGGTGTTATTATTCATACTTGATAGAAGATTCTACGGTGCGTTAAGCAAAGTAGACACTATTTGCATCATTCCTCTTGAAAGATGGGGGAATTGAAGTGTGAGGATTAGGGGACATAGAGAGAGTCTATGCTCTTAATCATTTAGCTTATGCCACCTCTAAAAAGGATGGCTGGCAGTTATACACCACCATTTTACATTCCTGATATTTCTGAGCTTTTGATTTTTTTCATCTGTTGGAAGTTGGATTTGAACATGTATTTAAGATGTGAACTTTCAGGCATTTGCTATGCAATCCAATAACATTTTCCCTCTCTTTTGGTACAGAGCCTTTGTTTAGCCATCATGCTATTTTTATTTCTCACAACAAAGACATCCACTGACTTTAACATTTTTTTTCTGATTGGAAAGGGGACTTTATAATCCCTTCCTAAGAAAAACTGGTTCTGTTCCTCTCCCTCCCTTTTGTTCACCAACCCTTCATTCATCAATACAGGAATTCATGCAGATGGAAGTATAGAAGTAAAACAACATCTAGAGACTGCTGATTGCATTTACATGTTATATGAACTATATAAGGACGGAATAAGAGCAGATATCTGCTCTTAGCAATTGGTTTAGAGGAACAGAACTTCCAGTTTTTCTGTGAGTGAAAAAGTCCTTGAACCCATGGATAAAGATGCTCATTGCAAAAAGACTTTAAAGACATAGGGAATGAGAGTGGGAAGGAGAGTGAATTTAGATAGATAGAAGGATCAAAGGAGTGAAAATGTGACAAGAAAGAGGTGATCAGAATCTTAAGAGTGGAGATGAGTACAGAGTGTAAAATTGAGAAAATCTACAAATCTTTAGTATTAGCCGTCCAAATTCCAAATACTCATCAACCACAGGTTGTCACCAATTTTTCACCGATCTTTCTTTTCCACCTGTAAGAATGAATGTAATGCCTGTGAAAAAATGTTTGGTCATTTGAAGAAGTATAATGTCAATGTTATAGGTTTTTATTCATTTTTTTCTCTTTTATAAGCTTTAACATAATTTTTTAAATATTTATTTTTATAACCACTGGAACTAAAATCAGATGCTAATTAGTAGATATTAGCACATAATAGTTCCCACTTACTGAGCTGGTCTGTAAGCCAAGCACCCCACTTGGTTAAATCCATTGCCCACTGAATCCTCAAGAAAGCCTTAACAGGTGTGTCCACTTTATGAAACAGGAAGCAGAGGCTCAGAGATGCTGAGTAATTAAGATGTAGGCTCTGTGAAGACAATGGTTTTTGTTCTGCTTTTTTGTCTTTTTAAAAATTGCCCTGTCCGCCACACGTAGAACAGTGCCTGACACATAGTAGGTACTCAATAAATGTTTTTTGAATGATACATGAACTTGCTCACACATAAGTAAATACAAAACCAAGATTCAAAAATCAGGCTTGTCCAAAGTCTGTGTTCTTAATCATCTGCTGCTCTGCTTCCAGGATATTTAGCTCTTATATATGGCTCTTTGAGATTCCTGAGGCACATATTTAAATGGGCAGCCCAAAATAGAATGTGTTGCCCATTGTTTCTGCTGTGGGCACATTTTTTAATATAAACTCCTGGGTGTCCTTTATCCCCAAAATGAATATATTTTTATTATTTTTCTCATTGTAAGAGTTACACCAGCTCATTGAGAAATTTGAATGATACTAAAAGTATAGAAATCAGAACAAGGATTAGGGTAAGGCCAGTGAAGCTGTAGCTTCATGCACAAAATTTAAGGGGAAAGCAAAAACTCAGTAATCAAAATAAGCAATATTTTAATTCACTATTTTAAATATATAAATTAATGTAAAAAATTCATGATAAATGAAATAACAGAATTTTAAATAGAGACAAGTTCTGTGGGCCAGGATTTGGGCGAGTAGCGTGAGGCACTGGCTCTCAGGGTCATACAAGTACAGGGTCAGATACTTGTCTGTATTTACAATTTTGATATTTTGCTCATTATAAACCTTCCTGCATTTATTTGTAATTTTATAAAAATATATTGCATTAACATTAATTGATCATAATAACTGAAGGTTGGTTTTTTTGTTTTGTTTTTGTTTGTTTATTTTGGCAGTCCTTAAGTTTTGCAGCTAAGGTTGAGTGCCTCAATCACCTAACCCTAATCCCAAACCTGGTAAAAATGAGAGACTGCACCAAATCACATATAATCACGATTCATGTTTGATGAACAGCATTTCAAACACCTCTCAGATTTTTCCATGCAGTTTTTAATCCACACTATCCCTACTCTTTTGAAATGTTTTGTTTTTTAACCGATAACATGGACAGAGGTAAACAGTGACTACAGCATCATTTTAAGGGGCTAATTGGTAATTTATTTTATGGATACACCATAGTTATTTGGTCAACTCTGTATTTATGAAATGACATTGAACAAACATTATTGCACATGCTTTTTTGGCTGCTTGTCTGATTATTTTCTTGACATAAGATACTAGAATTGAAATTGCCGGGTCAAAGAGTATGTGTGTGCTCACTGCTTTTAAAAGCCATAAGGACTCTCAAGGAGTCATTGGCAGTTGAATTTAGCCCTTTTATATGATGTTCATAGAATTTTTAAAAAACATTTTTTTTTTCTTTCGACAGGGCCAGGCGACAAAATGTCCTCAAATTTATTGCCAACACTGAATTCTGGAGGTAAAAAGAAATCAGTCAATATATTCTTGTTTGGGCCTAGTAGTGTTAGGCTCCATAGCAGATTGTGAGCGTGAGAAAAGGAGAATGTTATACAATAAATATAAAATGTAATGAGTTTATAAACTACGTGAAGAGAAGATTCAGTTCTACTTTTTAATTCAAAAAAAAAATCTTCAAATCAGAGGGTGCATTAAATTGTCATATTTAGCTAGATTGCCCCAGTCTCTCATGACATAAAACAATTAACTCAATTATTTGTCGTAGTCAAGGACATACCTAACTAAACTTTATGGAAATCTGCCCTCTTCTTTCCTTTACCACCCTTTCTCATTTTATCCTTCTGCCTATTTTTTATTTTTATTTATTTTATTTAATTAATTTTTTTGAGACGGAATTTCACTCTTGTTGCCCAGGCTGGACTGCATTGGTGCGATCTTGGTTCACTGCAAACTCTGCCTCCTGGGTTCAAGCAATTCTCCTGCCTCAGCCTCCCAAGTAGCTGGGATTACAGGCATGCACCACCACGCCTGGCTAATTCTGTGTTTTTAGTAGAGACAGGGTTTCACCATGTTGGCCAGGCTGGTCTCAAACTCCTAACCTCAGGTGATCCACCCACCTCGGCCTCCGAAAGACCTGGGATTACAGGCGTGAGCCATCGTGCCCGGACTCCTTCTGCTTATTTATGAGGATACAAGGAATTAGGATTTACTAGTATATAAGGAATTACAATTTTCACTTACAAATCTGACAAAAATTTAACATTTGGATAACACTAAGAGTTTGTAATAGGTAACAGGCACTCAGGCACTCTATAGGCATTCTCTTTAAAGGAACATTTGGCACTATTTGTATTTACAATGTAAAAGTTTGGCTGCAAGAGACAGAAAATATAAAACAACTGTGGCTTAAACATGATAGACATTTGTTCTCTCTCAGGTAAAGTCTGGATATAAGCATTCCATATGGAGGTTCACATCAGGGGCCCAACTCCTTCTGGCTTGTTCCTGGGCTATGTTCTTGGTCCAAGAGGGCTGCTTCCGCACCAGTGATTACATCCATATTCCTGCCAGCCAGGAGAAAAGGGGAAGGGGGGACATGCCCTGAAGTTTTATTCACCACTTCCGCTGACCTACCTCCAAGGGAGGCTGAGAAACATAGCCTCCACTCTGAGTGTTCATTTAGGGTTCATTTAGGTATAGAAGAAGGTATAGAAGAAGGAAGAATGGATATTGGGGGTTCACTAGTAGTATCTGCTCCACTACCATTTTTTAAAAAAGCATTTAAAGGGAGCCATGTTTGGAATTTATTCCACAGATATGTATGCACAAGTGATTAAAGATGTGTGCACAGGAATATTTATTGCAGAATTGTTTACAATAGTAAAAGACTGGAATCAATCATAATGTCCATTGGAAAGGGTTGGTTATATAAACTATAATACATCCAGGGAATGGGATAATGGGATACTAGACAGACAGCTTCTCTGTCACCCAAGCTGAAGTGCAGTGGCACCACCTCGGCTCACTGCAAACTCTGCCTCCTGGAGGTTCAAGCAATTCTCGTGCCTCAGACTCCTGGGTAGCTGGGATTACAGGTGCCCACCACGCCCAGCTAATTTTTGTATTTTTAGTAGAGACGGGTGTTCCCCATGCTGGCCAGGCTAGTCTCCAACTCCTGACCTCAGGTGATCCATCTGCCTCGGTCTCCCAAATTGCTGGGACCACAGGTGTGAGCCACCACACCCAGCCTGGTTATTTAGTTGTTTTTTTTTTTTTATGTTGTGAATATATATTTGCTGATATAAAAGGAACTCCTAGCTATATTGCCAACTGAAAAAACAAGATGCAGAATATTAGAATAGTATGGATTGGATGATGACTTTTTTAATTAAAGGATTTATATTACTTTGTCAAGAACTGTGACAGGGCTAAGATTTTCCTCTACTTGCAAACTCATAAGTTAGCTTGCTACAGTTTCCTGGATGTCGACAAGAGATACAAAACTCTTGGGTCAGAGACAAAGGACTTTATTCTCACAACACAACAAGCAGCATGAGTTTGGACATATTTGGTACCAGTTCCCTAAGACCCATAGCCTTCTTTTAAGAGTAATACAATTATATATTAATAACATAATATGAACCTTTGAACCCATCAGAACCCACAGACGAGGATCTTCACAAGAAATTACAACCTGACAATAAGTACATACTCTATCCCTTGGCTTTCATCACCTAAGCCAGGCACCATGTTGAAGTCTGTGTAGATTATTTCTTTACTTTTTTATTTGTATGTATAGTTTTATACTGTATATATGTAGTCTTAAAGAGCATATTTTTCATTTTAGTTTTAACTTTTAAAAAAGGGTATCTTGTTGACTATCATATTTTAGAAATTTTTCAGTTAACATTATATATATATATACAAACACATATATTAATTTTAATTTTTGAAAAACAATTGTTTTTATAGACAAGGTCTTGCCATGTTGCCCAGGCTGGCCTTGAGTTCCTGGGCTCAAGCGATCCACTTCAGTGTCCCAAACTATTGGGATTACAGGAGTGAGCCACCATGCCCAGCCAACATTATATTTTAAGATTCATTCATACTGTTGTATGGTTTAGATCATTCATTTTCACTGCTGTGTAATACCACAAAATGCAAATGTACCATAGTTTACAATTGACGCTTCTTTGGGTATTTGGGTTGTTTTCAGCTTATTGCTATTAAATGATGCTGCTAATAAACATTCTTGTTCACATCTCCTGGTATACAAGAAAGTTTCTCTTGCATGTATACCTAGGAATAGAATTGCTGAATCTGATGTTGGTTGGATATTCAACTTCAGATAATAATGTCAAAGTGTTTTCCAAAGTACTTGTGCCAGTCACAACCCTACAAGAAATATGTTAGAGGTCCTGTGGAATTAATATCCTCTCCAAACACTTGGTATTGTCAAGTTTTTTAATGCTTTGCCAATCAAATGGGTGAAATTATGGTCTTAATTTGCGTTTCCCTGATAACTAATGAAGTTGAACAACTCTTCATATGTTTATTGATCATAAATGTTTCTTCTTCTGTTAAATGCCTATTTAATACAGTCTTTTTTTCTATTTTTCTTTAGGTTGTTAGTACTCTTTATATTGATTTGTAGTTTTGTAGACATGGTATATCCCAATTATCTCATCTGTATGGAGTACAAATATTTTCTCCCAGTTTTATCTTTCACTTTGTTTATGGCGTCTTTTGATGAACAAAGTCTTTAATCTTAATATAGCTGAATTTATCAATATTTTCTTGTATAGTTACTACTTTTTATGTTTTTAAGAAATCCTTCCCTAGCAAAGGCCTAAATGATAAAACCTGTATGTTCTACTGTTTGTTTTAAAGGTTTTGGGGGGACAATTTTATCCTTATTTCATCTGTAGTTAATTTTTGTATGGAGTGTGAGGTAAAGATCCAATTTCCTCTTTTATTCCATGAGAATAACCATTTTCCCCAACTCATATTTTGAACAGTCTCTCCTTTCCCCATATGTGGATATGTTCCTGAGATTTCCATTCTAGTCCATTAGTGAATTTGTCTTTCCCTTTACTGTAGCTCCATAATGATACACAGCAGAGAAATCTCCCCCTCCTGTTCCTCTTGGGAAGGGTTCTCACTATCCTTGTCTCTTGGTTTTCCTTACTAATTTTAGAATTTACTTATCAAGTTTATTTAGAGAAACTCCTGTGGGACTATATACTTATATTACTGTGAATCCATTGATCATTTGTGGAGAATTGGCATTTTTATGAAATCATGTCTCTCTATCCACAAACCTGACTCATCTCTCTATTAATTTAGATCTACTTTAATGTATTTTAAGATTATGTTATGCAGTTAATTCAATTCTGCAGTTTTTTAGTGCCTTTTATATACTAACCTAGCTGCTCAGGGTTCAAATATGAATACATCAGTATGATTAGAGACAGTAAAAACCATGATTTCTAAAAAGATATTTAATATTGGTAGATACTCCAAATATGATTTTAAAAAAACAAAATCAAGTCCAGAAACAACACCAAAAAATGAAGAAACAAATGGAAGGAAGAAAGGAGGGAAAGAAGGAAGGAAAAATGAGTGCTTGAGGGAAAACACCCCATATGCAATCTATTAGGGAATTCTGTTGGCTCTCCCTTCGGAATGTACTCAGAACCCAACCACTTTTCAGCATTTTACTCCTACCATGCTGGTCTGAGCCCATTACCTCTTACCTGAACTAGTTTGATCTTAACCCTTGACTCCCCCACTCCAAGTCTTTTCTCATCCAACTACAAAGTACTAAGTAGGTCAGACCACAATCCTTCGCTGTTCAAAGCCCTCCCTCCGATGCTTCTCTAGTTTACTGAGGGTCATTGCCGTAGTCTTCAAGACTGCCTACAAGGTACTAAGTAATTATCCTTGCTACTACAGTCCCCTGACCCCATTTATTTCACTCCAGCTACACTAGCCTTTCTTGAACACACACAAGAGATGATCTTGCCTCAGGACTTTTGCATTAGCTGTTGCCACAGCCAGTACCGCTCTTCCGCAGATATCCACTTGACTGATTCTCTCAACTCCTTTAAATACCGCTTGATCAATGAGGCCCATTCTGATCACTCTACTTAAAGTTGCTCACCCCAGCCCTCCTATATTCTGCTTTATTTTTCCCACAGAACTTTATTATATTAATGTTTATATTTTCTATTTCCAAACCTGCCACTTAACCTCAGTATAAGTTCTTCAAGAGCAGCCATCTTTGTTTTGTTCACCAGTGTAACATCAGTGCCTAAAACAGTACCTGGCACATAGTTGAGGCTTCATCGGTATTTGTTGAATGAATGAATGAATGAGTGGATGAATGAATTAATGAATAAATAGAAGAATTAGGACAAGACAAATAGAGTGTCAGTAAGGAGCAAGGCTAAGAAAGGAGTGAGACTGTGTGAGACAGAATAATGGCCCCCCAAATGTGTCCACATTCTAATCCCTGGAATCTGTGAATACATTACCTTACATGGCAAAAGGGACTTTGCAAATATGGTTAAGTTAATTACCTTGATATGGGAAGGTTATCCTGGATTAGCCAATGGGCCTAATATAATCCAAGAGTCCTTATAAAAGGAGTATCAAAGACAGAGAAGGTGATGTGACAATGGAAGTAGAGGCTAAAGTGATGCACTTTGAAGATGGAGGAAGAGACCACAAACCAAGGAATGCAGGAGGCCTCTAACATCTGGAAAAATAAAGGAAACTGATTCTCACCTGGAGCCTCCAGAAGGAACACAGCCCTATCAACATCCTGATTTTGTGCTCAAAGGACTCATTTCAGACTTCTGGCCTCCAGAAGTGTAAGAAAATAAATTTGCATTGTTTTAAACCACTAGGTTTGTGGTAATTTGTTACAGTAGCAATAGGATACTAATACAGTGAGGCAGAGAAGAGAAAGCCTTCTCCCAAGGTTGTTAATTAGTAATGGCCGGGATTTGCAAGTCAACTTAGAGAAGAATATAATAGTAACGAAAGGAAGAGATCTAGAGTTTAGAGTTTAGAGTAGCCAGGATTCAGCTACTGGAATTTGATTTGTAGAACTAAGCAGACCCCTTATTACTAAAATGGAGTATTGGAGAGAGGTTGAGCCTAGTGTCCAGTTTGCTAAACAGCTGATAGAATGAGACTCTGTGTTGAGGCAGAAGACTATGGTTAATGGTGGAATTTGATGTACATTGCAGGTATGGAGTGCTGTAAGGGGTTGAATGCAGACCCCAAAAGATATTTCCACCAAGAGCCTGAAAATGTGACCTTGTTTGGAAAGGGGGATCTTTGCAAAAGTAATTAAAGTAAGGATCTCAAGATGAGATCTTCTTGGATTTAGGACAAGTGCTAAATCCAATTACTATTGTCCTTATAAGAGAACAGAAAGGAAGATTTGAGATACAGACACACAGAGGGGAAGGTCATGTGAAGAATGGAGGAAGAGATTGGAGTGATGGATCTACAATCAAAGGAATCCCAGGAATTTCACTACCAGAAGCTAGGTGAAAGTCATGGAATAGATTCCCCCTCAGAGCCTCCAGAAGGAACCAACGCTGCTAACACCTTGATTTTGAACTTGTGGCCTCCAGAACTGTGAGAGACTACATTTCTGTTGTTTTAAGCCACCTTGTTTGTGGTAATCTGCTACAGCAACCCTAGTCCTATGTGACGAGGAAAGAAATACAGGGAGAAGCGTTGCCTAGGGGCTAGTTCATGTGGTGTGTTTATAATATAGGAAATTTGGTGTAGCGGGTTGAATGGCAGCCCTCCACAAATGGTTGGCCTGCCTATTCTAACCTCTGGAAGCTGGGAATGTGGCCTTATTTGGGAAAAGGATCTTTGCAAATGTAATTAAGATAAGGATCTCAAGATGAGACCATCCTGAATTTAGGGTGGGCCCTAAATTCAATGATAAGTGTCCTTATAAAAGAAAGAAAAGGAGAAGGCCATGTGAAGTTGGAGGCAGAGGTTGGAGTTATCCAGCCAATGAATGTCTAGAGCCATCAGAAGCTAGAAGTGTGGAAGGATTCTCCCCTAGAGGCTTCACCAAGAGAACATGGCTCTGCCATCACCTTGATTTCAGATATCTGACCTCCAGAATGGAGAGAATACATTTCTGTTGTTTTAAACTATCAATTTTGTGATATCTTATTATGGAAACAAGAAGAAACTAATATACTTGGTGTTCAGAAACTTAGTTTTCTTCTATTTCTCTGTAAACTGAAATAAACTCAGCTTTGAACTTGGAGGGACAAAAATATCATCTTGTCAATTCCAAGACACTTAAACTTGGTCAGTAGAGATTTTAACTCAGGCATTAAAGATTTGAAGACACTTGGGATAGGGCAGAATCTAAGTTTGTAGAGTTTCTCTTGGGAGAAGAGAAGGCTGATTGGGGAAGAGGTGTCCAGCCCACCAATAACTCATCCCCTGGAGGACAACAGTGGCTCCATATTGGGATGTCTGGGGTCCAGCCCTGGCCTGAGAGTGATGGTATATAAGGCATAGGTCCATGGACTCTGGAAACACCACTGTAGTAGGCAGAGCTCTCCAGAAAAAAAGAACCAATAAGAAGGAGATTTACTATGAGTAATTGGCTCATATAATTATGGAGGCTGAGAAGTCCCATGATTTGCCATCTATACTCTGGAGACCCAGGAGAGCTGGTGATGTAATTCAGTCAGACTCAGAAAGCCTGAGAAGCAGGGGAACTGATGGTATGAGTTCCAGTCTCAGCATAGGAGAAGATGAGATGAGATGTCCCAGTTCAAGCAGTGAGGCAGAAAAGAAGGGGTTACTTCCTAATTCCTCAGCCTTTTCTACTCAGACCCTCAAGAGATTAGATGAGACTCACCCACGTGGATGAGGGCAGTCTACTTTACTGAGCCCACCAATTCAAATGCTAATCTCACCTGGAAATACCCTCACAGACACAACCAGAAATAATGTTTAATCTGGGCACCCATGGCCCAGTCAAGTTGACACACACAATTAACCATCACAGGCACCTGGCCCCAGGTCCTTTTGGGTCCTCAATCTCTGTTGCTCCCTCCTGGTCTCAAGCCTGTTGGCTTTGCTCATCTACACTTCTGCTGTCCCAGAGTCCAGCTGCATGGACCCACCCTCAGCTGTTTCTACTTCGTGTTTTTAAGGCCTAAAATTTTACGTGCTGCCTTGACATATTTCAGCCTCACAGGGCCCCAAAAGCCTAACCATAAATCCTCTTGCTCTTGCCAAATATGACCTCCACCTAGCAGGAAAGTCTCCCTGCCTAGCTAGTTCCTCTATCAATTGGACCAGCTGCATTCCACCTGGTCTTCAACCTAATGGGTTTCACTGCACTGTCAGCCATGAAATTATTCAAACAAGTCAATCACATCCTCCTGTGGGGACCAGGGGACACCTCAGCCTTTTGTTACTACAAAGTTGCCTCCCACCACTGGTGATTCACTGTGCTCCTGAGTGCAATTCCCATGTGGCACTGCATTGCAGGCAGCATTCTCCTCCCCGAGTCTATGAGTATATATGACTTATAAACTGCTTTCAGTCTCATCTGTCCAGTGTTGGGTATCATGTGTTCAGCCATCTCGTAGTATTTAGGATGGGGGATTCACTCCATCACCATCAGGGTGAATAGGAGATGATCAGAGTACTCTGTGTTGAACCCAAGACTTCCACTCTGCAATTTTCTTTCTCTCTAACCCATGACTTACAGAAAAATGTGTCTGGAGTTTCTATAATCCCAGCCACTCCCACTTTCTACACTGAATCCTTGGGCAAATGGCTGCTTCTCAGGTAGACTTTAAGCTCCAGTCCATTAATTCCTTAAACTTTGGTCCACTAGCTCTTAGCCCTGGATGTACATTACAGCCACCTGGGGGATTCTCAAAATATTCCAGTGCTGACGTTTCCTTAACCAATTAAGTCAGAATCTCTGGAGGTGGGTGGAGCCAAAGTGATTCTAGTGATTTGGGGCAAGAATCATTGAGTTTCTTCACAAGCCCTCTGCTTGCTGGGAGGATGTGGAGTCTTTTTGTAAGGTTGAGGTGGACATGGGATGTGGGGTATGGGTTGGGGAATGTGTCCTCAGGAATCCTCTTCCTATCTCTGATTTAAGGTGTCAACTCCAGGCTCCCAGTATTCTTGGTCATATGGTTTGGCTCTGTGTCCCTACCCAAATCTCATCTCAAATTATAACCCCCACATGTCAAAGGAGGGACCCATAATCCCCATGTGTTGAGGGAGGGAGGTGATTGGATCATGGGGGCGTTTTCCCCCGTGCTCTTGTGATAGTGAGTGAGATCTCACAAGATCTGATGGTTTTATACATGTTTGGAAGTTCCTCCTTCATGCTTCTCTCTCCTGCTGTCTTGTGAAGAAGGTTCTTGGTTCCCCTTAGCCTTCTACCATGATTGTAAGTTTCCCGAGGTCTTCCCAGCTATGCAGAACTGTGAGTCAATTAAACCTCTTTCCTTTGTAAACTACCGAGTCTCAGGGAAGTTCTTTATAGCAGTGTGAAAATAGACAATTACACTTGACCTTGACTATTGGTTTTGAAAGCCAAGATTTCCATCCTGCCACATCCCAAGAGTTAGAAAGTAAGAAATAAAGAAATAAAGAGACAGAGAGAAAGATTTTTTTTGTCATATCAAATGTTATAGATAAAAACAGGAAGTCCATGCAGAAATTCAACTGACTTTTCTTTTTCTTCCTTTCCTTTTTTTTTTTTTTTTTTTTTTGAGATGGAGTTTCACTCTTGTTGCCCAGGCTGGAGTGCAATGGTGTGATCTCAGCTCACCACAACCTCCACCTCCCAGGTTCAAGTGATTCTCCTGACTCAGCCTCCCAAGTAGCTGGGATTACAGGCAGGCATGCGCCACCACACTCGGCTAATTTTGTATTTTTAGTAGAGACGGGGTTTCTCCATGTTGGTCACGCTGGTCTCTAACTCCCGACCTCAGGTTATCCACCTACCTTGGCCTCCCAAAGTGCTGGGATTGCAGGCATGACCACCAGGCCCGGCCCTCTTTTACTTTTTTAATGGCCTCTTTTACTTTTTTATTAAGTGTACAAGTCCATGGTTTTTACTATATGAACACATATGTGCAACCATCACTACAGCCAATTTTAGAATATTTTCACTAATTCAAAAAGAAGCCTGCACCCCTCAGCCATCAACCCACAGGCCCCATCCACCCTCCAGCCCCAAGCAACCACTCATCTACTTTCTATCTCCATGAATATGCCTATTCTGGATGTTTTATATAAATGGAATCATATAATGTGTGGTACTTTGTTACTGGCTTCTTTTACTTAACATGTTTCCAATGTTCATCCATGTTGTAGCATATATTGTACTTCATTCCTTTCTCTGGGCAAATAAGAGTTCCTTGTATGGATATACTGTGTTTTGTTTATCATTCATCAGTTGATGGATATTGTATTAATCTGCTCTCATGCTGCTAATAAAGACATACCCAGAAAGAGATTTAATGGATTCACAGTTCCACATGGTTGGGGAGGCCTCATAATTATGGTGGAAAGTGAAAGAAGAGGAAAGTTACGTCTTATGTTGTGGTAGGCAAGAGAGTGCGTGCAGCGGAACTCCCCTTTATAAAACCATCAGATCTCATGAGACTTATTCAGTATCACGAGAACAACACAAGAAAGAACTCCTCAACACGATTCAATTACTTCCCACTGAGTCCCTCCCATGACACATGGGAATTATAGGAGCTACAATTCAAGATGAGATTTGGGTGGGGACACAGCCAAACCGTATCAGATATCTAGGTTGTCTCTATTTTTTGGCTATTAAAAATAATACTGCTCTAAATATTCATGTACACATTTTTGTGAGCCCCTATGCTTTCATTTCTCTTTGGTATATCCTAGCAGTAGAATTTCTAGGTCATGTGGCAATTCTATGTTCAACTTTTTAAGGAACTGCCAGATTGTTTTCCAAAGTGACTGCCCCACTTAAACATTCCTTCTAGGAGTGAATTTGGGTCCAATTACTCCACATGCTCTCCAGCACTTTTTATTATCTTTGACTTTCTTTTTTAAGACTCTCTAATCTGGGCAGAGGCTCTCCCTAAGGGTAGTGGCTGTATCTGTTGCTGTTGAAATGGTGGTGTAAGGGTAATGGTGGTATATGTATAATGGTGAGAAGAAACATATTTATTAATATCTCAAAATTTTATCCTGCTATTTTGGTAAAGACCTCCTTATTTTATCAACTCATTCCTCAAGAAGCAGTAAGAGCTATGTCAGTGCTGTGGGAAATAGACAGAGCAGCTGTGGCTCCTACCCAGGAGATGTGGAGGCAAGGCTGTCTGCATTCTACTGTTAAAGCAAACTAAATATGGCCTGAGAAGAACTTCATACTTCTATATTTGAGTCCTTGTGAACGAACTGCAACCTAACTTAATAGGTAGACAAAATTGAAACCCTAACTTAGAAGTATGCCCTGAAACAATAGGTGAGTCTTGGCCTAATCCTAGCAGTCGTACTTCAACCACTCATACACTGCTGAGTGCTCAAACTGTGTTCAAATAAGGCAAATGCCGAGCTGTAACCAATCTAGCTGTTCCTGTACCTCACCTGAGATTTCTGTACTTCACTTCCCTTTTTTGTCTATAAATTTGTTCTAACCATGAGGCATCCCTGGAGTCTCTGACTCTGCTGTGATTCTGGGGGCTGCCTGATCCACAAATCATTCATTACTCAATTAAACTCCTTTAAATTTAATTCGGCCAAAGTTTTTCTTTTAACTGCCTTCTCAGAGACCCCCGCATCCCATTCATTCCACCCTAGCTGGTGGGAGACTTACTATTCTGGTCAGCAGAGGAAGGATGACAGAATTCATTCATTCATTCTTTCTTTTTTAACAGATAAAGTAAAAGATGGCTCAACCGAAGAGGACAGGCCTTATAAGATCTTTTTCAGAGATCTCTTTCTTTTCAAAGAAAATGAAATGGCAGCAAAGAAAACGGTAAAGTTTAATTAAAATCACAACCCCAATTAATGTTAGAATCATATCCACTTATCTATTGCTCTTATGAACTTTGCTGGGCTAAGACATGGAGTCAACTAGACACAGGTGGTGTGTGCCCCACACCACCATGATGGGGAGACAGTGTGAACACAAACTACAGAAAAACATCCAGCTGACAGTAGGCAGCGCGAAGATCGCCACCTAACGGAGGAAGAGAGATACAACACTGCAGTCCAGTAGGACAAGTATGGTACACTGTCCTTCATTGATTCCAACACCCACGTTTCCACATTTCCACATTTTGTACATTTCTGAAATTAGTATCTAGCTTACATAGATGGGATGTCATACATCACTGGCCGTGCGTAAAACAATAGCACATCTTACAATAAGTGGCATCTCAGAGTGGAGGAAATACAGTAACAGAGGCGTGCCAAGGAAATATAGAGAAAGGGGTGTTCATCTTTGTTGATGAGAAGATGGAAAAAAGGGTGTTAGTGGTGAGGAGATAAAAGGAGGTGGGTCTTCAAGAATCAGATATGGATAAGACAATGTGCCTGCCTCCCTGCCCCGCCCCGCCCCGCCCACCTGCCCGCCCGCCTGCCGCCCGCCCACCCATAGTCAGCTGGCTGCAGACTCCCTGCCTCCGGCTCCCGTGATTCTCCTGCCTCGGCCTGCGGGCTACCTGGGATTGCGGGCGTGCGCCACCACCCCTCCATGGTTTTTCTCCTTTGGCTGGAGGCGCGGTTTCGCCATGTTGGCCAGGCTCTTGGCCTCCCAAGGTGCTGAGACTGCAGACGGAGTCTCGCTCACTCGGTGCTCGGTGTTGCCCGGGCTGGAGTGCGGTGGCGTGGTCTTGGCTCGCTGCAGCCTCCGCCTCCCAGCCGCCTGCCTTGGCCTCCCAGGGTGCTGGGATTGCAGCCTCTGCCCGGCCACCGCCCCGTCAGGGAGGTGGGGAGCGTCTCTGCCTGGCCGCCCATCTTCTGGGATGTGAGGAGCGCCTCTGCCCGGCCGCCACCCCGTCTAGGAAGTGAGGAGCGCCTCTGCCCGGCCGCCCCGTCTGGGAAGTGAGGAGCACCTCTGCCCGGCCGCCCCGTCTGGGAAGTGAGGAGCACCTCTGCCCAGCTGCCCCGTCTGGGATGTGGGGAGCGCCTCTGCCCGGCCGCCCCGTCTGGGAGGTCTACCATGGAGGCCAGACGCAATGTGGGGGCTGGACGTGGTGGCTCACGCCTGTAGTCCCAGCAGTCTGGGAGGCCGAGGCGGATTGATCACTTGAGGCTAGGAGTTCGAGACCAGCCTGGCCAACATGGCGAAACATATGAAAAATACAACAGACAAACCAACCAACCAACCCAGCGACAACAAAACAGGTCTACCCTGGAGTCATACTCTAATTTTTTCTATTTTCCTCCGTTTCTGATCCTTTATCCCATTTGCTTTTTCTTCCTCTTCCTTCTCTTTCTTCTTTGTCAAATAGAGGATTGAGTTAGTATCATTGATCCATACAAAGTCCCTCTCTCATTTATTTTCTTTAATTCCCACCCCCCATTTCTATTCCCCGTCTTCCCATGTGCAACCTTCCTAATATGTTTGATATGCATCTTTTTGTTTGTATGTATTTTTAGAAAATGTTTATTGTTTTGTGTGCAAAAAAAATAAATTAAAAAAAGGCAATGTATATGTGTGTGCTGGGGAAGGAAGAAGGGATGAAAGTGGAGGAGGGGGTGTTGTTTTCAAATTATGTGGTATGAAGCTAGATCAATGATAAGGCTAATTTTCCCACTGTACCTTGCAGAGTTAATCTCACCACTGGTGTGATCATCATACCTACATCGCCTGGTTCACATTTCAGTAGATTTACTTTCTTTCTTTCCAGAGGTAAAAGTTGATTACAGGACTTTGTCTACCCTAAATAAGATAAGGAAATTATCTAGAAATGCTCAACAACAGATTCATCTGTATGTGATGGTTCCTCAGCATCTGTTGTATGGTTTTGTGGAACATACTTTAAATTAAATTGAGAGAAGATGAATGAAATCACAAGCCTAATTTTTAAATACCTACTGGGGAGATCCTTTTCAAGTTTTTAATTCCACAGAACCAACCCTTAGAATTTCCTTTCTTTTTTTTTTTTTTGACAGTCTTGCTGTGTCACCCAGGCTGGAGTGCAGTGGTGTGATCTCGGCTCACTGCCACCTTTACCCCCAGGTTCAAGTGATTCTCATGCCTCAGCCTCCTGAGTAGCTGTGACTGCAGGCACCCATCACCAAGCCCGGCTAATTTTTGTATTTTTAGTAGAGAGGGGTTTCTCCATCTTGGTCAGGCTGGTCTTGAACTCCTGACCTCAGGTGATCTGCCCGCCTTGGACTCGCAAAGCGCCGGGATTACAGACATGAGCCACCGCACCCAGCCCAGAATTTCCTAATTTTAACTGCATTTTGAGCAAGACTAAATTGTGAAAATGAAGCTGAGAGGACATTTTCCAGTCTTGTATTTGTGATGTACATATTTAATAAAAGTTAAATGATCTCAGCTTCATATGAGAAGGAAATTGAAACAACACACATTCCTTCAAAGAGAAGAACCTGGGGTTGCTTTTTTAACGTTAAGATTATTTTTATATATGATCACTAATTTTAAGATAACATACTTTGGCATATTAAAAATTCTTTTCAACTTTTTCACTTGGGCAGGAAAAATTTATGAACCATAACATGAAAGTCTACCAGAAAACTACTTTTTCATCCAGAATGAAGAGTCGTTCATACCTGAGCCAACTAGCTTTTTACCCTAAAAGGAGTGGTAGGTCATTTGAAAAGTTTGGGCCAGGTCCTGCTCCGATTCCTAGATTAATAGAAGGTGAGTCTAAATTACTCTTTAAGAACATCATTTTGAATATTTACTATTGATGTCAGGTTTGGGAGCTTTGTTGGAGGGTGATTGAAACAGACAGTATGCTCTCTTATGATGGTAAGGGAGTCTTAGTAAATGGGGATTGAGAGTTAGGAGAAACTCTATGTTAAATAAGAAAACATACTTTTCCAAGATGACTGTTACTCATTTTCATAACCGTCCTCCCAGGAGGACAGTTACTGCCAAAAGAATATAGTATTAAAGTTTGCAAAAGTGGATAAAATGTAAAGGTAATAGCTCTGGCCATTCATACTCAGTTGTAGATGTCAAACTTAGAAAGTTTCTAAAGATGAAAAAGCCTCGATATCCAAGCCATAGAACTCATGCATCCAGAATGAGGAAGCTAATAAAATTAAATGAGCTTACCTGATGTTGCAAGTACCTAATTTGGTTTTACTGACCTTTGGAGGCAACATATTAAAATACTATAAGATGATAATTACTACTCAACAAAAGAAGGCAATCTGATTATCAAAAATGTCATGGGTGTATCCTACTTGTCAAACCAAGTAGTGCCTATAGATGAGATAGAAAGTACTTTGAAGTTAATGAAAATAAAGTAATTAATGCTAGGATGATGGAGTCTAAAATCTTCCCCCAAAATGAATGTTTTCCAAATTTTTAAATTAAAAAGTTTAAAATAAGAAGGGAAAGAAGGAAAGGAGGAAGGAAGGAAGGAAGGAAGGAAGGAAGGAAGGAAGGCAGGCAGGCAGGCAGGCAAGAAGGAAGGGAGAGAAGGGCATACATCATGCTATGATAACTTAAAAAAAATTTCTCTGGATCCCAAAGCCCATGCACTTTCTCAAACTGTAAAAAAATTTTTCAGAGAACAAGCAAACCACTTAGGGAAGGGCTTTGGATTCAATAATTAATGTAGGAAAAGGAAGCCATGTTAACTTATTCAGAAGAGCTTCCAAGTGCATATATAATTGTATGTAAAAGCAGCAAATGATAGGCAGCAAGGTGATGCCGGGGACTGTACCACAAGTTCTAGGGCATATCTACGTTCAATCATGTGCCTCATAGTTCGCCTTCATAGAATGGTAAACCTTAGGTCATCAAGAGCATTTACAATTACATGTGATATGTTTTAGAAAGAGTTCTACACCAAGTGGCTGGTTTAAAAAACCCAGGACACTCCAGCAGTTCTTAAATAACTCAGAAGTATGGCTTTGCAGATGACCCCATTCGACAGCATTGCTATTTAACAGAGAAGTTACTGGTCTCTTGAAAGTAGGTGTCTTGGATGAATTTTGGGTACAAAGGAAAAAAAAAGTAAATGGCATAGAGTCAACTCTTCAAAAGGAAACAGTAAAATTGTTTGGCATTATCCAAGGCAATTTGGGCTCTGTCAGCAATGGAAACCAGGTTGTCAGTTTCTGCCAGTTGCACAGATAAGCAATTTGGACATTTTAACTTAAAATATAGAAGTCACCCTCAGACTGTATTTCCAATCAGGAGCTGATTTGAGTGAAACCCTTACTCCTCAACCTTGCATCCCCTGCCTGAATCCTGATTGAAAACAAACCTACATGAAAGCAAAATGAGCAAGCAACCACATGCTGGGAGGTTAGGTGACTTTATTTTTTGTGTATGCAGTAAGTGGCAAACTGCTTGGTCCCCATCAAAGAAATCACATGCACAACTAAGTGTCAGAGACAGATCACTTTGCCTACATGAGAGAAGTGCCATTTCCATCTTCGCACAGCTACCAGCCTGACTCTGGTTTTGCTCTCAAAGCACAACACCTGGGATAGTTGCAGGACTCTCTGTTGCAGTATTCTATGTCCTCAGATCTCTCAAACTGGTCTTTACATCCCCAGAGAGTGGTGGAGGTGCCCTCAGGTCTAGGAATGCTAGTGCTTTGGGTAGGGCTTTATTATTCATGGCCTCTTGGTTCAAAGATCTGCCTGATAGCTAGAATAGCCAAAATGGGAAACTCACTTTAACGAGTCTACTTAGAGTTGAAGAATAAAATTCTATCAACTCAGCCAGATAGTACTACGTCAAAGTAGGCTGAAATGGTGAATATGGCTCTAAGATTTAGTAAGTTGACAGCGCAGGATTTTTTTGGATATTGAGGTTTATTTTTAATTTGGCTGACCCATCAGAAGTGATCAAATGAAAGCTATAGTAAGCACTTTCATTCTTTTCTCCTATTAAAAATGTTTGAGTAAATTGAACCTGAATCTAATCAAATAAATATGAGGATTGAAGACCATGTTAGATAGCACCATGAGGATACAATATGTCAGATCCATTATATGGGAAATTCTACAGAGAAATTGACCTCGTTTCTTGAACAAATGAATGGCATGGGAAAAAAAAAGTGTGTGTAGGGTATAGGGTGTGAGGAGTGGGGGTGGCTATTATAGATTAAAAAGAGACTTTAGGATCTTTACCATAAAATATTTAGATTTTAATTTTTAAAATTCCAAAAAGGTATTTTTAAGGCAACTGGGAAGATTTGAATGCAGATTGTGTGTAAAATGACACTAAGCAATAGTTCATTTTGTTAGGGGTGATGGTGGTAGTATGGTTATGATTTAAAACTTTTTATCTGCTGGAGTTACATATTAAAGTATTTATGGGTGAAATGATACAAAGGGTTGAATTTGCTTTGAAATACTCCAGTGACGGAGACATTAAGGAGGGTGGCAATAAATGAGACAAGATTGGTAAAATGTGGATAATGTTGAAGTAGGTGACAGGTACACAGGGGAACATTATATGGCTCTTTACTTTTATGAATGTAAGTGATTCCCGTAATATAAAGTATTTTTGTTTTGTTTTGTTTTTGAGGTGGAGTCTTGCTCTGTCACCTAGGCTGGAGTGCAGTGGCGCAGTCTTGGCTTACTACAAAATCTGTCTCCAAAGTTTAAGCAATTCTCATGCCCCAGCCTCTGAGTAACTGGGACTACAAGCGCATGCCACTATACCTGGCTAATTTTTTGTATTTTTAGTAGAGACGAGGTTTTGCCATGTTGGCCAGGGTGGTCTCGAACTCCTGGCCTCAAGTAATCCACCTGCCTCGGTCTCCCAAAGTGCTGGGATTACAGGCATGCGCCACCACACCCAGCCTAAAGTTTTAAAATCTATTAAAAAGACAGCTGTGTGATAAATGCTGACTGATTTCATATGTATTTTATTTAATCCTCAACAAAACATTGTTAAATATTTTTGCCTCCTCTTTGCGTCTGATGAAAGTGGCTCACGGAGTCTGTCACTTATTAGAAGTCTCTCAGTGGGTGCAGAATTCAAGCCAAGGCCTGTCTGACTCCAAAGCTTGCTTTTTGTTACCTCCCAATTAACATTTATTAAAGATTATAATAATCATTGTTGCCAATATTAACCTTGAGAAATTAAATAATTACTCATCCCAATTGTATTGTTTAAATAATAGCTAGTAACAATTATTAAGAAGTTACTATGTGTTTTTGTAATATATTGCATCATTTTCCTCTCACAACACCATTACAAAGTAAAGTAGTATATCTACCCGGGCTTACTTATGCTTTGGTAATAAACCACTCCTAAATTTCAGCGGCTTCCAATAACAGAGGTTTAATTATCCTTCACTTTCCAATGTGGGTGCTTTTCACTGGGTCTTCTGCTGAAAGAACAGTTCCTGTCTAGGATGTTGCTGGAGTTATAGCAAAGGGAGAAAGGAGAGAAACAGGTAGTGGTTCTTGAAGCTTCTTCCTGGAGGCAACATAAATCCCATCCGATCCCATTCCCTGGGCTGAATCTGTCAATAGGCAATACTGACATCGACTTAGTGGGGAAAGAGAATCCTCTCACAGACAGGGGCAGCAAATATTTGGGAACAATAACATAATCTGCCACAGGCAGTATCCTCATTTCACAAATGAGGAGACTGAGGCATGGAGAGAGGGTAATTTACTCATATTCCCACAGCTAGTAAGAGGTGAAGGTCAAATGTGACCCAGGAAGAGGTGGGCCTCCTAGGCAGCACAGGCTCACAGGTTACTTGGAAATATTGTTTCCTTTCTATTTCTATTTGCATTTTTTTTGCTTTTATTATTAACTTTTGAGACAGGGTCTCGCTTTGTCACCCAGGCTGGAATGCAGTGGTGTGATCATGACTCACTACAGGCTCGAACCCCTGGCTCAAGTGATCCTCCCACCTCAGCCTCCCCTCCCAAGTAGCTGGGACTACAGGCACACACAACCACACCTGGCTAATTTTTGTATATTTTTGTAGAGACAAGACTTTGCCATGTTGTCCAGGTTGGTCTCAAACTCCCGAGCTGAAGCGATCCACCTACCTCAGCCTCCCAAAGCATTGGGATTACAGTCATGAGCCACTGCTGATGGCCCTGCTTTTATTACTATTTTTAATTGACCCCATAATAATCATACATATTGATGGAGTATGGTGTGATGTTTCAATACATGCATACAATGTGCCATAATCAAATCGGAGTAATGAGCATATTCATCACCTCAAACATTTATCATTTATTTGTGTTGGGAACATTCAAAATCCATTCTTCTAGCTATTTGAAAATATGTAACAAACTATTGCTAACTATAGTCACCTTACAGCACTATAGCACACTCGAACTTATTCCTGCTGTCTAGCTGTACTTGTGTGTCTGTTAACCAACCTCTTCCTATCCCTCCACCCCCATCCTTCCCTGCTTCTAGTGACCACTGTTCTACTCTTTACTTCTATGCGGTCAACTCTTTTAGCTTCCACGTAGGGATGAATATTTAAATTCTTAAATTTTAGATTCAGGGGATACATGTGCAGGTTTGTTACGAGTGTATGTTGAATGATGCTGAGCTTTGGGCTTCTATGGATTGCATCACCAAAATAGTGAACATGGTACCCAATAGGAAGTTTTTCAACCTTCGCTCCCCTCCCTCCCTCCCTGCTTTAGGAGGCCTCAGTGTCTATTATTCCCATCTTTATGTCCATGTGTACTCAGTGTTTAGCTCCCACTTATAAGTGAGAACATGCAGTATTTGCTTTTCTGTTTCTGTGTTAATTCACTTAGGAGAACGACTTCCAGCTCTATCCATGTTGCTGCAAAGGACATTATTTTATTCTTTTTATGGCTGCATAGTATTCCATGGTATACATGCACCACATTTTCTTTAGCCAGTCCACTGTTGATGAGCACCTAGGTTGAGTCTCTGTATTTGCTATGGTTAACATTGCTGTGATGAACATACAAGTGCATGTGTCTTTTCGATAGAACAATTTATTTTTTGAGAGGTAGGTACCCAGTAATGGGATTGCTGAGTTGGATGATAGTTCTATTTTTAGTTCTTTGAAAAACCTCCAAACTGCTTTCCACATGGGGCTGAATTAACAGTGTATTCCCATCAACAGTGTATAAGCATTCCATTTTTCTCTGCAACCTAGTCATCTGTTATTTTTTGACTTTTTAATAATAGCCATTCTGACTGGTGTGAGATGGCATCTCATTGTGATTTTGATTTGCATTTCTCTGATGACTGGCAATGTTGGGCATTCTTTCCAGTTTATCGGATGTCACTTGTATGTCTTCCTTTGCCTACTTTTTAATGTGTTTTTTTTTTCTTGTTAATTTGTTTAAGTTTCTTGTAGATTCTGGATATTAGGCCTTTGTCTTCAACAAAGGTTGCAAATATACATGGCTTGCAAAAATTTTCTCCTATGCTATAGGTTGTCTGTTTACTCTGTTGATAGTTCCTTTTGCTGCGCAGAAGCTCTTTAGTTAAATTAGGTGTGAATTGCCAATTTTTATTTTTGTTGCATTTGGTTTTGAGAACTTTTCCTAGGCCAATGTCCAGAAGAGTGTGTCCCAGATTTTCTTTTGGGATTTCTTTTTATAGTTGGAGGTCTTACATTTAAGTCTTGAATCCCTCTTGAGTTAATTTTTGTATATGGTAAGAGGAAGGGATCTAGTTTCGTTCTTCTGCATATGGCTAGCCAGTTTTCCCTGCACCATTTATTGAAAAGGGGATCCTGTCCCCATTGTTTATTTTTGTCAACTTTGTTGACAATCGGTTGTAGGCACGCAGCTTTATTTCTTGGTTTTCTATTTTGTTTCATTGGTCTGTCTATTTTTGTACCAGTACCATGCTGTTTTTGTCACTGTAGCCTTGTAGTACAGTTTGAAATCAGGTAATATGATGAGTCCAGCTTCGTTCTTTTTGCTTAGGATTGCTTTGGCTATTTGGGCTGTATTTTGGCTTCATGTAATTTTTATTTTATTTTTATGAATTATTTATTCATTTAGAGACAGTGTCTTACTCTGTCTCCCAGGCTGAAGTGCAGTGTGGCATGATCATAGCTCACTGTAACCTTGAACTTCTAAACTCAAGCAATCCTCCTGGCTTAGTCCTGTGAGAGGCTAGGACTATAGGCACGTACAACCATGCTCAGCTAATTTTTTAATTTTTTTGTAAAGACGGGTTTCTTGCTGTGTTGCTCAGTCTGGTCTTGAACTCCTGGCCTCAAGCAATCCTCCCACCTTGGCCTTTCCAAGTTTTGGGATTACAGGCATGAGCTACCATGCCCAGCCTGAATTTTAGAATAGTTTTTTTCTAATTCTGTGAAAAGTGACATTGGTAGTTTGATAGGAATAGCATTGAATCTGTAAATTGCTTTGGTAAGTGTGGACATTTTTAATGACATTGATTGTTCCAATCCATGAGCCTGGAATGTTTTTCAATTTGTTTGTGTCATCTATGAATTCTTTCAGCCGTGTTTTGTAATTCTCATTGTAGAGTTCTTACACCTCTTTGGTTACAAATATCCATAGGTATTTTGTGTGTGTGTGTGTGTGTGTGTGTGTGTGTGTGTGTGTATAATGTAAATGGGATTGCCTTCTTGATTTGGCTCTCAGCTCAAATGTTGTTGATGTATACAAATGCTATTGATTTTTGTACATTGATTTTGTATCCTGAAACTTTGCTGAAGTTGTTTGTCAGATCTAAGACTCTTTTGGTGGAGTCTTTAGCATTTTTTAGGTATCGAACCATATCATCAGTGAAGAGAGATAATTTGACTTCCTCTTTTCCTATTTGGATGCTTTTGTTTCTTTCTCTTGCTGGATTTCCCTGGTTAAGACTTCCAGTATTATGTTGACTAGGAATGCTGAGAGTGGAAATCCTTGTCTTATTCCAGTTCTTAGGGGAAATGCTTCTAACTTTTACCTGTTCCGTTTGATGCTGACTGTGAGTTTGTCATAGATGGCTGTTATTATTTTGAGGTATGTTGCTTCGATGCCTAGTTTGTTGAGTGTTTTTATCATAAGCGAATGTTGGATTTTATTGAATGCGTTTTCTGTGTCTATCCAGATGATCCTATGGTTTTTGGGTTTAATTCTGTTTATGTGGTGAATCACATTTATTGATTTGTGTATATTGAACCAACCTTGTATTCTAGGAATAAAGCCCACTTGATCATGGTGAATTAACTTATGTGTTGTTGGATTCAGTTTGCTAGTTTTTTTTTTTTGAGGATTTTCATGTCTATGTTCATCAAGGATATTGGCCTGTAGTTTTCTTTTTTGTTGTGTCTTTGCCAGATTTTGATATCAGGATGATACCAAATTCATAGGATGAGTTAGGGAGAAATCCTATCTCTTAGACTTTTTGTAATAACTTCAGTAGGATTGGTACTAGCCCTTCTTTGTACCTCTGGTAGGATTTGGCTGTGAATCCATCTGGTCCAGGGCTTTATTTGGTTTGGTAGGTTTTTTATTACTGATTCAATTTCAGAACTCATTATTAGTCTGTTCAGGGTTACAGTTTCTTCTTGATTCAATCTTGGGAGATTGTGTGTTTCCAGGAATTTATCTATTTCCTCTAGATTTTCCAGTTTGTTTTCATAGAGGTGTTCATAATAGTCTCTGTGGATCTTTTGTATTTCTGTGGGATTGGCTATAATGTTACCTTTGTCATTTCTGAGTGTGCTTATTTGGATCTTCTCTCTCTTTTCTTTGTTAATCTAGCTAGTGGTCTGTCAATCTTGTTTTTCTTTCAAAGAACCAACTTTTTGTTTCATTGATTCTTTGTATGGTTTTATTTTTTTGTCTCAATTTCATTTAGTTCTGCTCTGATTTTAGTTATTTCTTTTCTTCTGCTAGCTATGATTACATTCTTATCAAGAGATTTTATTTTATGCCACATTCTGTTGGTTTTTATGAAGCAAATATTATTGAAATGTAGCATATGTATAAATTTCCAGAATGAAAAAAGCTTGAAAGGAAACATTTGGTATTTTGTATTGCTAGATGGTAACACTAGTTGTCATCTTTTCCTTTCCTGGCATAAGTTTGGTTTACGAGTCCAAAAAGATTTTGCTTAAGAGCTTTGGTTTTATACGTAGCTTGGCCAAACATTAAGATTTAAAATAGTTCAGTCTTACTTGGTACAGCACAAGCTTAGGTTAGCTGTATGACCTTGGATAAGAATTTTGACAGCTCTACACTTCAGAGCCTCACAGACAGGATGGGGATAGTAGTAAGTACCTTATTCAGGTTGTTGTTAGGATTAAATGATGTGCTTAAAGTGGCTAATGAAGTTTCTGGAATATGATAGACATAAAATAAATTGTAATTACTATTATTAAATTAGTTTGAGTGGCTAGGAAAAGGTTTATTTGAAGATATAGTATTTTTAAAAGATCAGATACATACAGTAGAATAATTTAATTATATGGCTTTTATTTTATACAGCATTTTTAAGGATGATGAACTAAACTTAAGTCTATTTCAACTTTCTTCACAGGTTCAGACACAAAAAGGACCGTCCATGGATTTATTAATGACCAGAGAGACAGGTTTCTGCTCGAGGTAGTAAAAATAACTTTTCTCCCCTAGCCAAATGGAAGACTTCTTGCATAGTGTTTTCAAATATTTACCTTGACATTTTGCTTGTCTATTACATGTCTCAAATCTATTGGTTGAACAGGTTGGTTTTTTCATGTGTTCATTAATTTGAAAAATACTTACTGAGAGTTTACTATGTGCCAACCAGTAAACAAAGCAAAGACCTGCCTCTCAAAGGATTTACATTCTAATATCCCAGACAAGGTTTTATACTTCCTGGAACCTATCAGAAAAATTATTCTAGAAAATGTCTGGTTCTAGTTTGTCCCTTTTTCTCCAATTATCTCTCCTATGACCAGGATAGCACCTGAGATGTCCTATTTAATGCAGCTTCTCCTGATGCTTTGGCTGAATATGGTGGGAATCCAAGCACTGTGGAAATTCAGACAATTCTAGAATCCCTCCAGCTTCCTTGATACCTATTCATGTCAGAACAGTGTGCCAGGTCCCTTGTGGAGTCTTTTATAAAAAATAATAGAGGCTTTTTTTCCTGCCATCAAAAACTTTAACTAGAAGCCAGGTGTATAACTGAAAACATGATTATTTACTAAGTCTATATGCATATTCATTTGCCATAGATAAAGCAGAGATGCCAAGCACTTAATGGGAAAATAATTACAAAATGAATGAATTGAACATTTTTATACCTTTATTGTCAAGTATCTAATAATCTAAAGATGTTAATGTGTCTCAATTAAACTCTTTGATGCTAATGAGTAAATAACAATGTACTTGACTTTTCCTAATTTCACATCACATATTTTGGGGCATAAATTTAGTTAATTAGTACTTCCATATGCTGCCAGCTACAATCAACATAAAATATCTCACTTAAAGTAACTGATAAAGTTACAAATAGAACCTGATGGCTTTGTTTGTTAAAAAGCATTTCCTGGGTATGAGTTTGATCTTTATTATAAAGTTCTACTGACATAACTGATGTCCTAGGTAGTTTAAGGTGGTACTTGACAGATACACTAGGATTTCAGGACATTTATATTAAATATACCTCATTTCCTTTCTTTACTAGATCCCTCCCTCCCTCAACCGGTTTAATGAAGTGTCCACTTATCAAAAAGACTTGTACAGTCTACCCTCTATATCCACAGGTTTAGCATCTGAGAATTTAACAAACCACAGATGAAAAATATTCAGAAAAAAATGATAAAAAAAATAACAAAATAATATAAATTTTGAAAAATTATAAAGTATAACAACTATTTATATAGCATTTACATTGGTATTAGGTACTATAATTAATCTAGAGATTATTTAAAGTATATGGGAGAATGTACATGGTTATATGCAAATACTATTCCATTTTACATAAGCGACTTGAGCATCCACAAAGTTTGGTGTCCTTGGGGATCCTGGAGCCAATCTCCTGTTGATGCCAAGGAACAACTATTTGTAATAAAAAATCTGGCCTTGTCCAGAAAGAGTCTGGCCTTTGCTCTTGACTTCTGGGTGGTAATCTATATCATACTTAATAAGGGTGTCTTTCTTTAATATAGAACTGGTCACATCTGACAGTCTTAGGGTGGAGGCTGCCCATCCCAGAAATACTAACAATGGGACTTACAGGTGGGGCTTTGGGTCACACTCAGAGGGTCTGGAGACTGGAGACAGATCAACCACATGGTCAATCAATTAATCATGCCTAGTTAATGAAGCCCCAGTGAAAACTCTAGACACTGAAGCTCATTTGTGCTTCCCTTGTTGACAATATTCTCTGTGCATTGTCACATGTAGATGCAGGGAGGATAACACCTTCTAGTTCCATGGGGAGGGAACACTGGAAGCTTTGCATTTTGAACTCACTCAGGCTCTGCCTTATGGGTCTCTTCCTTTGGATGATTTCAATCCATATTCTTTCCTTTTAATAAACTATACCCATGAGTATAATAGCTTTCAGTGAGTTTATGAGTCCTTCCAGCAAATTATCAAAACTGACGGTATTTGGGGGAACCCCTCAAACTTGTGGTCAGTGTCGGAAGTGAGAGCAGTCTTGGGGACTATGATATGAAATTTTCAATTTGGCTAACTCTTGGTAACTTGTAATAGTTTTCAAAAACTGAAGTGGCTTCATGGCATCTTTTTTTATTTATAGCAGAGTTGGGACATGAAATACCCATTTAAAAATTATTAACATTGACATATTATGAATTTAATATTATAAATCCTTTATGCCAATAAATTTGACAACTTAGATGAAATAGATTCCTTGAAAGATGCAAACTACCAAAGCCTACCCAAGAAGAAAGAAATAAACAGAATAGCTTTATGTCTCTTAAAGAAATTGAACTTACAGGTAAAAAACTTCTCACAAAGAAAAACCCAGATTTATTGGTTAATTCTGCCAAATATTTAAAGAAGAAATAAATTTAATTTTATACACACTGTTCCAAAAAAATGAGTAAGAAGAGGGAATACTTCACAACTCATGCTGTGAAGCCAGCATTATCCTTATATCAAAACTAGATAAAATGATTAGAAGACAAGAAAACTAAAGACCAAGATCTCTCGTGAGCATATATGCAAACATTCTGAACAAAATGTAACAAACCAAGTCCAACAATACATAAAAAGATAATACATTATGACAAATTAGGGTTCAATCTAAGAATACAAAAGTAATTTAACATTTGAAAATAAATCAGTGTAATACATATTAACAAATTAAAAATGAAAACCCATATGATTATCCCAAATGATGCAGAAAAACCACTCAACAATATCCAAAATTCATTCTGGATAGAGACTCTCAGTAAAGTAGGAACAGAAGTTCCTCAACTTTATAAAAGGACATCTACTAGAAACTTATCACTGATATTGCATATCTAATGGTGAAAGACTGAATGCTTTCCCCCTAAGATTAGGAACAAGGCAAGGATTTCCACTGCACCACTTCTTTTAGTCAGTCTTCTGGAGGCCCTAGCTAGTGCAATAAGACAAGAAAAAGAAATGAAAGACATTTAGATTGGACATGAAGAATTAAAGCTGTCTTTATTTACAGACAACATGATCCTCTCTGCAGAAAATCTGAAGAAATCTATTTTAAAACTACCGTAACCGATGAGTTTAGCAAGGTTGTAGCAAGGTCAATTTACAGAAATCAACTGTATTTTTATAAACTTGTAATGAAGAATTAAGAAATTAAAATTTAAAAAGCAATGCCATGTCCAACAGCATCAAAATATGAAATACTTCTAGATATGTTTGTAAAATATGTACAATAGATGTACACTGAAAACTACAAGACATTGCAGAGAAAAATTAAAGACCTAAATAAATGGAGAGTGATACCATGTTCATTGATCCAAAGACTCAATATTGCTGAGATGCCAAATCATTCCAGATTTGTTTATAGATTAAATAATTTATTTACTTCTATAAATACAATCTCAATACAAATCCCAGGAGTCTTTCTTGTGGAAATTGAAAGGCTGATTCTAAATTTTATCTGGAAATGCAAAGGACCTCGTTTCAAGAGCTATGAAGGATCTAAAATTGTATCTTACTTGCAAGCTAAGAAGTTAGTCCGCTACAGTTTCATAGTTTCAATAGAAGACACTAGACTCCTGGGTCAGAAATAAAGAATAGCTTCTTATTTATAGCCATTCCACTCCTGGGAATTTACCCAAGAAAAATAAAAGCATATGTGCTCATGGCAACCTTATTTGAAGTAGCCCAATGTAGGAAACAAGCCAAATGTCCATGAACAGGTACATGAGTAACCAAACTGCTGGGGTATATCAACATAACTGATTACTACTCAGCAATAAAAAGGAATTAGTTATGGATATTCTACCAACATGGATGACTCTTAAAATAGTTGTACTAGGCCGGGCACGGTGGCTCACGCCTGTAATCCCAGCACTTTGGGAGGCCGAGGCGGGCGGATCACGAGGTCAGGAGATCGAGACCATCCTGGCTAACACAGTGAAACCCCGTCTCTACTAAAAATACAAAAAATTAGCCGGGCGAGGTGGCGGGCGCCTGTGGTCCCAGCTACTCGGGAGGCTGAGGCAGGAGAATGGTGTGAACCCCGGGGGGCGGAGCCTGCAGTGAGCCCAGATCACGCCACTGCACTCCAGCCTGGGCAACAGCGAGACCCTGTCTCAAAAAAAAAAAAAAAAAAAAAAATAGTTGTACTAAGTTTATAAATCCAGACAGAAAAATAGTTCATACTATAATTTCACTAGATAAAATTCTAGAAAATGCAAACTCGTCCATAGTGACAGAAGACAGGTCAGTAATTGCCTGGGAAAGGAGTTGGGGAGGAGGGAAGAAGGGATGGATTACAAAGGGCTTGAGTAGACTTTTTGACGTGATGAATATGTTCATTATTTTGATTGTGGTGATGATTTCCCAAGTATATACATATGTCAAAACTTAACAGATTGTATACTTTAAAAATGTGGAGTTTATTGGATAGTTATACCTCAATTAAGCTAGAAAAAAATTACGAAAATGATTCTACAATTACTCATCTTTTCTAATTATTATTTTTCCCTCTCTGCTGGATTATTGCCACCAACATACAAACATCCTATTATTTACCCCATCTTTTAAAACAACCCCACCCCAAAAACCCTCTTTAGATATCAATTTGGCTAACTCTGGGTAAATTGTAATAGTTTTCAAAAACTGAAGTGGTTTCATGGCATTTTTATTTTTTTAATTATAGCAGAGTTGGGACCCTCTTTAGATATCACATTACATACCATCTTCTGCCCCAATTTTCTGCTCTCCTTTATAGCAAAATTTTTCAAAAGCATTAGGCTTATTTCCTGCCTCCACTTCTTCTCTCCCTATTCTCTCCTAAATCCACTTCCATCAGGTTTTTATCCTTATCATTCACCAAAACGACTTTTGTCAAAGTTACCAGAGACTTCTCTGTTGCTAAATCAAATTGTCACAGTATTCCTTTTATTTAACACTTGGCCTTTCAGCAGCAATTGGCCCATTCACTCCTTTCTTGAAATGCTTTCTTCTGTTGGTTTCTGGAAGCCACTCTCTCGACTCTTCCACCTTGCTGGCTGCTGCTGCTTCTCAGTTTTATGTGCTTGTTCCTCTTCTTCTCCCTGATCTTCAAGTGTTAGAATGTCCAGGGCCCATTCCTTACCCTTTGCTCTCTACCCTCCTTCAGGCTCATGTCTTTGAATTCCACCTCCATATTAACAACTTCCAAATTTATTTCTCTAGCTTATCTTCTTCCCTGAACTCCAGGCTCACAAATGCAACTGTAATTCTTAACATTTCCCATCAAGATGTTCAATAAGCATTTCAGACTTCATGTTTCCTAAACTCCGCCCCAATATACTCTTTCCTACCCTTGCAAGTCTATGTCTCATACCATAGTCTCTGTCTCACTAAATAGCAATTCCATTTTTCCACTTGCTTAGACCAAAAATATTGGGGTTATCCTTGACTCCTTTTTACAATCCACATCCAAACAGATCTTCGAAAATATTCTTTTTCAAAATATATCCATAATCAGACTACTCTTCATGACCTCCACAGCTACTACTGCAGTCCAAGCCACCAACATCTCTAGCATGTATTAGTATTATAACTTCTAAACCTGTGTCTCCTGCTTCTACTGTTGCTCCCCTGCAGTCGGTCTGTTCTCCATACAGTGATAGGATCATGCCCTTCCTCTGCCAAAAGCCTCTAGCGACTTGATCTGGTCCCCAGCTCTCTCTCTGACCTCACTCCTACCACTCTTTCTCTTGTGCCCAAAGACAACGATCCAAAATGCCATAATCCCAAACATTGAAATCCTGAAAGATCAAAATCTCAAAAATATAGTTCTGGAAAACGTAAACTTAAAAATTTTTTTAAAGACATTTATTTATTTGTTTACATTTTTAAAGGGGGATTTTTTTGAGAACATATAACAACATGACAGACCACCTGTTAAGCCGCTTTGCACAATGAAGTAGGCAATAACAACAACATATGTATTTTTGCCAGTACAAATACTCAGGCATTCTAACGACAATTGCACAGGTGTAACCATTATGAGCAGACTAACTATATGCAGAAAGAAATAGGTCCAAAAGCAAAATGTATAAATGAATATTGCTATGGTTGGTAATTTGTGCACCCAGCTTTACAACTGCAGTCATCAAATAAACTTTATCAATAACACATTGAAATTTTTTTAGAAGTCTTTGATCACCTCTAATTCCAAATCTGTCATTATGTCAATATATTGTTTGGAGACTCAACTGAAATCTGTTTTCTTCTGAATAAAGATGATAACAAGGTAATAGTTTTGTCTAACATGATGCCACTATCCTGTGATTTTGATTTTCAGGATTTTAGACATTAGGGAATTTAGAATTTTGATCTTTTGGGATTTTGACATTTGGGATTATGGCATTCAGTATTGTGTATTAGGGATTATGATTCAAACCCTTTCTCTTGCTCACTCTGCTCCAGCCTTGGTGGCCTCCTTGCTGTTCCTGGGACACATCAATCACTCTCTTGCCTCCAGGCCAATGCACTGGAGGCTCTTCCTTATATTAGGTTGATGCAAAAGCAGTTGTGGTTTTTGCTATTTCAATGGCAAAACCCGCAATTATTTTGCACCAACCTAATAGGAGGACCATTCCTCCCTCAGAAATCCTCATGGTTAGTTTCCTACTTCCTTCCAGTCTCTGTTTAATTCTCACCACATCAGGGAGACTTTCCTTGGCTGTTCTATACATGACAGCAACCCCCTGCCCTTGTCCACAGCACCCCATCCCACTTTCATCAACTTCCTTCCTCTTCTAGAATGGACACTCCATACAAGCATTTATGTTTCTTTGGTTCATCACTCTATTTACACCCCTTAAAACAGTCCTGGCACACAGTAGGCACTCAATAAGTACTTGGGGAATAAAGTAATGAATGAAGCATTTTTTGTTTTAAACTTGGAGGGTCTAATTATTGGTGGTTATCTCTTTAAAATCATCTCATTTCCATATTTTAAATTCATTTATATTATGTACGTGGCCTTATTTATGATTTTTTTTTCCTGCATGGCATTAAAAACCCAAATAGGTCTGGGTGTGGTAGCTCACGCCTGTAATCCCAGCACTTTGGGAGGCCAAGGCAGGTGGATTGCTTGAGCTCAGGAGTTTGAGACCAGCCTGGCCGACATGGCAAAAACCATCTCTACTAAAAATACAAAAATTAGCCGGGCATGGTGGTGTGCACCTATATAGTCCCAGCTACTTGAGAGGCTGAGGTGGGAAGATTGCTTGAGCCTGGGTGGTTGAGGCTGCCGTGAGCCAAGATCACCCCACTGTGCTCCAGCCTGGGTGACAGAGCGAGACCTTGTCTCAAAAACAAAACAAAAATCACCACATGGACTCTTATATTCTGTACTACAAAAATAAAAGGAACTAGAAGGCAGATGTCAAAGTTGTGTTTGGGGATCTAAACAGACCTCTTTGATTACAGTTAGACATGGTACCCTTGGGCTGGCTCCTAGGAATGCACCACTGGCATGGCAGAGTTGAAACTGCTTTCTCCCATGGTATTCCTATTGGCAGAGAAGCTGGTAGCTTTTGTGACTGCAAACAGCCCAGTTTCCCAATTCCCAGAAAGTACTGGAGGGTAATACACTGTAGGTAATACCAGATGCACCTGCTCTTTGGAGGAATATGCAGCTATTTTTTATTTGTACGGCAGAGCCCTTTTGGAACAACACTGACCCTCTTCACAGAAGTAAGAGAGGGAAATTAGTCTCCCCTCTAATTATCCCCGAAAATAAAACTCCTACAAGAAATAAAGTCCGTTGCTCTAAGATTTAGGCATACTATTATTTCTAACACAAATGTTCACTTGCTGTGTATAAGACTGTTGAAATTACTAAAAATGTGGAATCATGTTTTTACACCTCTGTCTTCAATGCCCCTAGTATGCTTTGTCAACCAAAAGAAACACAATCAAAAAGTTTGAAAAAGACATAGCAATGAGGGAACGGCAACTAAAAAAAGCAGAGAAAAAGCTCCAAGATGATGCACTGGCCTTTGAAGAGTTCCTTCGAGAAAATGACCAGAGATCTGTAGATGCTCTGAAAATGTGAGTTTTATCACTCTGGCCAAATCCCTCCCACTTCTTTTGTTTGTTTGTTTGTTTGTTCCTAAGAAGCAAATTAACAGATCTTCATTGCTTTTCAGGGCAGCACAGGAAACGATAAACAAACTACAAATGACAGCAGAGCTGAAGAAAGCAAGCATGGAGGTACAAGCAGTGAAAAGGTGAGGGTGGGCACAATCTTCTCGTGGCCAAATTTCCACGACCCATTAAAACCTATTCATGCCAGGTAAGACCTAATAATCCTGATCATCCTTATCAGTTGATGATGTCATAAGTATGAACAAATTTTTAAAAATAAGTAACCTGTCCATCAAGATTTGTTCCTGCCTGGGTATCAGGACAGTATGTGGCTTCTGGCTGGAAAGTCTCTCTAAATTGTAGATACAGAAGCAAAGAAATTAGTTGAAGCAAAACAACTAGGAATAAACAATAAATTATTGTCTAAGTGCCCTTCTTCATTCATTTTTTTCTTTTTATATTTTTAGTTTAGTCTGGTTGCACTTTTGCATTCATTCTGAGACATTTTTTCCCCCACATTTTAATATCTCTGAAATTGGGACTCATTCTACGATCATCTTACAATCATCATGGGCAGTATTTTTTATATTTACGCTTACATAGTAGAAACTAGTATTGCTATTAAAAACTAAGATCTGCTGGGCACACTGCTTGCTTCTCAGCTCCTTTGGAAGCTGAGGCGAGAGGATCGCTTGAGCCCAGGAGTTCAAGTGAAGTGTTAGCAACACAGTGGGACTCCATCTCTAGTAAAAAAAATAAAAATAAAAAACTAAGCTCTATAAAGAGAAAAAAGTATTGGAGCAGGAGTTGGGATAAAATTGTACCATCTGCCACTCTTTTTCAAACTTGGATGTTTCCTTCTATGGTCAAGGAAACTCACTTGAACTAATTTTTTTTTGAAAGGGAGTTTCACTTTTGTTGCTCAAGCTGGAGTGCGATGGCATGATCTCGGCTCACTGAAACCTCCACTTCCTAGGTTCAAGAGATTCTCCTGCCTCCACCTCTCGAGTAGCTGGGATTACAGGTGCCCACCACCATGCTTGGCTCATTTTTTGTATTTTTGGTAGAAACAGGGTTTCACCATGTTAGCCAGGCTAGTTTCGAACTCCTGACCTCAGATGATCCACCCACCTCAGCCTCCCAAAGTGCTGGGATTACAGGCATGAGCCACCGCGCCCAGCCTAACTAATTTTAAGTAGCTAAAGAAGCTTCCTTCTGTCATCATTTTTGGACAGTAATTTCATGATTTAGAAGACACTGTAGTGTTGGTATCAGGTCAAAGCTAAAACTTACTTTTCCTTTTTGAGAACTTGATGCTTACCTCCCCTCTAGAACTAGGTCCTTGGCTTCTTACATCCTTCAGACAAGCTAGTCTGAAATAAAGCAGAGTTGGTTTCTCTGAAACCAACTGCACTAACAGAATGTGCGTTTCACATTTTGGCTACAGCAGGCTCTTCTATTTTAGGAGCCTAAAGCTGAAGCTGCTCCAAGATGGAGAATTTCCTACTCTCTTTCACCCCCTGATGCAATTAGAAGATTCTATCCATTTATAGAATATTGCTAGAGCTAGAGTAGCAGCCTCTATTTTTGCGCAAAGTCTGCATTTATGCACAATAGCCACCGAGTTAAGCCCTCCAAACAGTCTTGCCGAAGAGAACTTTTGATGGTTTATGTTTCACATCATCCTAGAAAGGTGCAGGAGATCATGAAAAACAAGCTTGTAGTGGAGCAAGGGCAGCAGGTGCTCTTCTCTCTTTATGGCTCGCGATGGCCCCAGGAGGCCTCCTCTACAGGTAGGGCTGGAAAGGGAAGGGGGCATCTTCTGAAGCTTTTGCTTGGAAACTGTATCGTTCCAGTCAATTGTCACCTCGTGTTCTTTGTAGCATATCTGGGAGGATTTCAATCTAAAACGGAGGCAGCGGTAGAATGAAGGTCTCCCATCAATCTTCCAACTGGTGATACGTGAGGCAGCCATTTACTGACCCTTGAATATCACTCTTGCACCAGGGCTGAAGGAAGGCTCTGACAGATAGAAGTATTACAGCTAAAAACATTGATACAAAGTAATATTGATAAGAGTATTGGTGAGGGTCTGAATAACGAAGGCTCTGAAAGATAAAGGTTTGGAAGCTCCCTTTCAAGTGTGCCTTCTTTTGTTATTTTAACATCCCTCTTTGTCCACTTTGTAACGTGATTACTGTAACACAATGTGAAGCTGGGCAAAAGCTTTTGGTCCAAGTCACTCAATACTGGCAAGAGCTTGGGCATCTGAGTCAGATGGACCTAGGTTTCAGAACTGGCTCTATCATTTACATCTCATTTCCAAGATAAGAATAATAGTACCTATTTTAAAGTGCTGTCCTGAGGATAAGCTTATGTCTGTAGTGTGTCCTGCCTGTAGTAATAGGTCCTCATTAAGTGTTAGTTTCTTTCTTTTCCTTACAAATGTACCATCTTTTGCTACCTTTTTTTTTTTTTTTTTTTTTTTGAGACAGTCTTGTTCTGTCGCCCATGCTGGAGTGCAGTGGCGTGATCTCAGCTCACTGCAACCTCTGCCTCCCAGGTTCAAGTGATTCTCCTGCCGCAGCCTCTTGAGTAGCTGGGATTACAGACACGTGCCACCATGCCTGGCTAATTTTTGTATTCTTAGTAGATACAGGGTTTCACCATGTTGGCCAGGCTGGTCTTGAACACTTGACCTCACGATCCACCTTCTTTGGCCTCCCAAAGTCCTGGGATTACAGGGGTGAGCCACCACCCCCGGCTTTTTTTTTTTTTTTTTTTAAGACAGAGTTTTGCTCTTGTTGCCCAGGCTAGAGTGCAATGGCACGATCTCGGCTCACTGCAACCTCTGCCATCTGGGTTCAAGCAATTCTTCTGCCTCAGCCTCCCAAGTAGCTGGGATTACAGGTGCCCACCACCATACCTGGCTAATTTTTTGTATTTTTAGTAGAGATGGGTTTTCTCCATGTTGGCCAGGCTGGTCTCGAACTCCTGACCTCAGGTGATCTGCCTGCCTTGGCCTCCCAAAGTGCTGGGATTACAGGCATGAGCCACTGCCCCCGGCCCTTTTGCTACCTTCTAATTTCTCCCTAAATCTAAAACTTAATACAGTGTTTCCCACAGAATAACAAACAAGTCGAGTAAAATTATCATGTCTATTCTATGTGCGCATATCCTTGGACATGTTTTATTTAAACAGCATTCCTAGAGTTTTCTTTCATCTCCTTTCATATTCACTGAAGCCCATATTTTTATGGCCATGTTTATCCTTTTTGATAATTAAATTATTAATTCAGTACATAATCAAGAGAAATAATTTTGTAAACATTTTTTTTCTAATGAACTTGCTTTCACACAGATATACCTAATCATATCTTTGTTTCTTTTGAGTAGTGAAATAGCAAAAACAGAATTCCTCCTCAGGGAGTATATGAAATATGGTTTTTTTCTGCTGCAAATGTCTCCAAAACATTGGCAAATCCAGCAAGCACTAAAAAGAGCACAGGCCTCAAAAAGTAAAGCAAATATCATCCTTCCAAAAATATTAGCAAGTAAGTTACTCATACTCAACTTTCATGAGCTAAATATCCCTAACTCTAAAATCATCTGCTTCAATGTTTTTTATCTAAATAGATTTTTTTTTAAAGCAGAACCTAAACAAAGATTTTCACTCTCTCTGTTATTGTATATCATTAATTTGGAAACTTGAGCTAATTTCAGATATAAAATGTCTTTGTCTATTTGTGTTGCTGTAGAGGAACACTTAAGGCTGGGCAATTTATAAAGAAAAGAGGTTTATTTGGCTCACAGTTCTGCTGGCTGTACAAGAAGTGTGGTGCCAGCATTTATTTCTGGCTGGGGCTTCAGGCTGCTTCCACTCATGGCAGAAGGGAAACATGTGTACAGAGACCACATGGTGCAAGGAGAAGCAATGGGGAGGGGAAGCAGGTGCCAGGCTCTTTTCAACAAGGAGCTCTTGTGGAAACTAAGAGAGTGAGAACTCACTCATTCCTATGAGGACTGCAACAAGCCATTCACAAGAGGTCTACCCCCATGACCTAAGCATCTTTCACTAAGCCCCACCTCTGACACTGGGGACCAAATTCCAACATGAGATTTGGAGTGTAGCATAAAGCAATAAAAATATATGCATGGGGAAAGAGAAAATATATTATTTGCAACTGATATGGTAGCATACCTAGAAATCCCCTCTAAAAACCTGAGAGACTATTTGATTTTATTAAAACATTCAGTAAACGGACACAGTCATTTATTTTTATTTTTATTTTTTGTTTTTTGTTTGGTTTGGTTTTGTTGTTGTTGTTTTTGAGACGGAGTCTCGGTCTGTCACCCAGAGCTGGAGTCCAATGTCACGATCTTAGCTCACTGCAATCTCCGTCTCCCGGGTTCAAGATATTCTCCTGCCTCAGCATCCTGAGTAGCTGGGACTACAGCCGCACACCACCATGCCCAGCTAAGTTTTGTATTTTTAGTAGAGACAGGGTTTCACCATGTTGGCCAGGATGGTCCTGGTCTCTTGACCTTGTGATCTGCCCGCCTCGGCTGTCATGTTTTATTAACCTAACATATTAACCTAAGTTTTATGTTTTATTAACCTAACATGTTATGTTTTATTTATATATTAACATATTTTTATGTATGCTATATATATATATGTTATTTACTTATATGTTAACATATTTATGTTTTATTAACCTAGCATATTAACCTAAGTAAACTAACTTTATTAATTAGAAAATACACAGGAAGGTGGGACATGTTGGCTCATGTCTGTAATCCCAGCATTTTGGGAGGCCAAGGCAGTCAGATCAGTTGAGCCCAGGAGTTTGGGACCAGCCTGGACAACATGGCAAATCCCCTTCTCTACAAAAAACAAAATATTAGCTGGGCATGGTGATGCACACCTCCCAGCTACTCAGGAGGCTGAGGTGGGAGGATCACCTGAACCCAGGAAGTTGGGGTTGTAGTGAGTCATGAGCATGCCACTGCACTCCAGTCTGGCTGATGGGAGTGAGACCCTGTCTCAAAAAAGAGAGAAAGAAAGAGAGAGAGAGAGAAAGAGAGAGAGACAGAGAAGAAAGGAAGGAAGAGAGGGAGGGAGGGAGGGAAGGAAGGGAAGTTAAATCTAAGAAAACCTGTCTCAAAAAAGAAGGAAGAGAATGGAATGGAAGGGAAGGAGGGGAAGGGAAGGGAAGGGAAGGGCAAAGGAAGGGAAAAGGAAGGACAAAAGGAAGAAAAGAAAGAAAATATACCAGGAAATTAAATCTAAGAAAGCAACAATAACTTTAATGTGTGTGACCTGGAGTTTTGAGAAATAGAAAGCTATGTCATGTTTTCAGATAGAAAGATTGATATTTTAAAGTTGCCAAATTTTCTAAAACTAATGTATAAGTTTTATGGAATTATAATTAAAATGTTACCAAAATGTATCAGGGAATTGGGTCTTGGTTGGGGAGAACTTTGCACAATGATCCAAAGGTTCATCTAGAAAGACAAACAAATACTTTGAATTCGGAAGGTAATGGGAGGAGGATTACAAATGCTTTAAAATTTTATATAATATATTATCATGGAGTCTCAGTAATTGAAACAGTCATGTACTGGCATTAGGTCAGCTCAACGGACGAGATATGGGTCCCATTACATATATATAAGAATTTAAGGCTGGGCGAGGTGGCTCATGCCTATAATCCCAGCATTTTGGGAGGCCAAGGCGGGTGGATCACAAGGTCAGGAGTTCGAGACCAGCCTGACCAACATGGTGAAAGCCTGTCTCTACTAAAAAATACAAAAATTAGCCAGGCATGGTGGCGCATGCCTGTAATCGCAACTACTCAGAAGGCGGAGGCAGGAGAATCGCTTGAACCCGGGAGGCGGAGGTTGCAGTGAGCCGAGATCACACCACTGCACTCCAGCCTGGGCGACAGAGTGAGACCCTGTCTCAAAAAAAAAAAAAAAAAGAATTTAAGCCAGGTGCAGTGGCTCACATCTGTAATCCCAGCACTTTGGGAGGCTAAGGAGGGAGGATTGCTTGAGCCAGGAGTTGAGACCAGCTTGGGCAACATAGTGAGACCTTGTCTCTACAAAAAATTTAAAGATTAGCTGAGCATGGTGGCATGCAACTGTAGTGCTACCACTAGGGAGGCTGAGGTGGGAGGATTGCTTGAGCCCAGGAGGAGGAAGTTGCAGTGAGCCATGATCATGCCACTGTGCTCCAGCCTGGGCAACAGAACAAGACCCTGTCTCAAAAAAAAAAAAA
>NW_026652287.1:95755989-95806509 GCF_009828535.3 Hylobates moloch | reverse complement strand
AAAAAAAAAAAAAAAAAAAAAAAAAAAAATGTAATAAGTGAAAGCGAGGTCACAAATGAAAGGGGATGATTTGCACTTTCAACTAACACTGGGGTAACCAGGACCAGACTTAACCTTTTGCCTGAAAAACTGGATAAATATATGAAACAAGAATTTTCAGACACTGGACGTCAAACAGTAAAGCAGAGTGAGACTCCGTCTCAAAAAAAAAAAAAAAAAAAAAAGCAGAGTGATCCCTTGGAGAGGGGAAGCCAGGGAGGTGAGCCCTAGGATTGCCTCAGCTTACTACCTGGAAGGAGTTTCCAGGATGCAGTGCAGGGATGGGAACCAGGGGCGGCCCAGCTGAGAACTGACGCCACTACTCCAGGATTGGAGCATTTACAACACAGAAATTGGCAAACTACAAATCAGGGGGAATTTGCTTTCTAGAGAGTTGGTTGTTAAACCTTTACCAACACACCATTAATGGTTTCCCTGCTGAGTTCCCTAGGTCTCTCACTGTGCCAAGTGTGATTAAATTAGGTCATATGTGTAAAGTGTTGAGCACATGAAAAAATCTTGTTAAAGCTAAAGGGTGTTGCACAAGAGGGAAAACAAGTGGGAAAAAAAACCAAGAAGTATTTGCATTCAGCAACTTAAGATTCAGTCCTTCTGGGGCCAGGTGCGGTAGTTCCATCCTGTAATCCCAACAATTTGGGAGGCCAAGGCAGGCAGGGTGCTTGAGCCCAGGATTTGGAGACCAGCCTGGGCAACATGGTGAAACCCTATCTCTCAAAAAAAATACAAAACTTAGCCAGGCATACTGGTGAACACCTGTAGTCCCAGCTACTCAGGAGGCTGAGGTGGGAGGATGGATTGAGCCCAGGAGGTCAAGGCTGCAGTGAGCTGTGATGGTGCCACTGAACTCCAGCCTGGGTAACAGAACAAGACCCTGTCCCCCAAAAAAAATAAAAAATAAAAAAAATTTCTTCTGGGTTCATGATCCAAATAGAGAATGTTCAGAAACTAGTTAAGTCTGTCAGTCCAGAGGCTTGAAAGCTAACATTTGGGATTTAAGGAGTTACGACAGGTGGATGTTGAAAATGGAGATGTCCTAGCGCCCTACCAGTCAGTTCTCACACATTCTCCTATCCCAGGGACCAGCCCTTACTATCTGCATATTGCGTTTGCATATTACCATCTGCATATTACGTTTGCTGGTTGATGATGCCTCCAACTTATATTTCTGTCCCTGGAAGTTTTGACAATAACTCTATCTTCACCCTGAGACAAAGCTCTCTTTCTCCGCAGTGTTTTTTTCCCCCCATCTTTCTCTTTCTCTCTCCTCTTCATTTTCCATTTCTAGAATTATCATTACATTCAAGTAAAAAGGAAGGCATCCTTGAGGAGTCCGGGAGGACAGCCGTCCTTTCAGAAGATGCTTCTCAGGGAAGAGACAGCCAAGGTAAAGGTAGATTTGGGACTCATGAAAGTAAAACCTGAGAATGTGTCCATCTCAAAGTGGAGATAGAGGACTACAAGCCAACCTGGAAAACGGAGGGCTGTGCCCACCCCACCCTCAATCCTAGCAGCCGGGGGCTCTGCTTCTCTCCCACCCCACCCTCGATCCTAGCAGCCAGGGGCTCTGCTTCTGTCTCTCATGTTATCACAAAATGCCAAGAGGTGCACGAGTGGATAAAATCGGCAGAGAATCAGAGGAAGAGGGCCCCTGAGACATCCCCTGGCTGACCAGCACATGTCCTGAAGTCCTTCCAAGCTGAGGCCCCTTGTTTCTCTGGCGGGGGCCTGCCTTCTGCTGTTGGCAGGCCCACTCCCAGGGCCCAGAAAACCAGGCCATTTGCAATGAGGTGACTGCCTTTGGCCGGTGATTGAGAGAATTAACCCTTGGGAAAAGGATTAATTTAGAGCAGAAGTAGCTCTAACCTACCCACCATCAACGCCAAGAAGTCCTTCACTATCACCATCCCTCCCAGGTGGAATGACCCTCCTCCTCCCACTCTGCATCACAAAGTCAGACCAGAGATTTGGCCCACTGGGCTGTGCTATCTGGCCCCAGTGTTTTGGTGTTGTTTGGCTTGGTGGCCAATGTTTACAAATCAGCACATGTAGGCTAGGCATGGTGGCTCACACCTTTAATCCCAGCACTTTGGGAGGCTGAGGCAGGTGGATCACTTGAGCCCAGGAGTTCAAGAACAGCCTGGGCAGCATGGTGAAACCCCGTATCTGCCAAAAATACAAAAATTAGCTGGGTGTGGTGGTATACGCCTATAGTCCCAGCTGCTGAGGAGGTTGAGGTGGGAGGATCGCTTGAGCCCAGCAAATTGAGGCCGCGGCAAGCGGTGATGGTGCTGTGCCACTGCACTCCAGCCCGGGTAACAGAGTGAGACCCTGTCTCAAATAGATAGATAGATAGATAGATAAATAAATAAATAAATAAATAAATAAATATAGTAAAATAAGCATATGTCATGAAAAAAATCTATATTTCTATCTTCTCTTGAAAACCACAAGATCTGAAGTCTGGGATCAAGTTGGGAACTTTGCCGTGGGAGGGGTCTGATCTCTCCAGTTGCTTTGTCCTTACTGGGTCCACTCCACTCCTTTACCTGCACTGCCCTGTATCCATCTGAGTTTGTAGCCCCCAATACAGGCTGACTCCTGGGGACTCCTTTTCTCCTGTATCCTGCTATCAACCTTGGGATGTATTTAGTAGTGGGATAAAGGTCAGGAATACAAGTTGCCTGCCCAGAAATGACCCTGGTGTAAGCCTGAAGCCTTGTGCATCTGGCCAGCTGATTGAAAAGTAAATTCTTTTGGGTTGTGAGGCCACTTTGGCTCACTTTAAGACGTATTACTTTGCCTGTTGGAGGATCCTGAGTAGGGTGTGGGGGCAGGGGTGGGGTAAAGGGAGTGGGAGGTGGTGTCCATGTTCCCTTCTCTTTGAAATTTTGAATATAGAAGTTTCTCAGTTTAAATAACACCTCTTAACAATACTTTTTAGTAGTACATGTTAGGGTACCAGCTTAAAAGCTGAGACAGGCCAGGCGCAGGGGCTCATGCCTGTAATCCCAGCACTTTGGGAGGCTGAGGTGGGTGGATCTCCCGAGGTCAGGAGTTTGAGATCAGCCTTGCCACCATGGTGAAACCCCGTCTCTACTAAAAATACAAAAATTAGCCGGGCGTGGTGGCAGGCACCTGTAATCCCAGCTACTTAGGAGGCTGAGGCAGGAGAATTGCTTGAACCTGGGAGACGGAGGTTGCAATGAGCCGAGATCATGCCATTGCACTCCAGCCCGGGTGACAAGAGTGAAACTCCATCTCAAAAAAAAAAAAAAAAAAAAAAGCTGAGTCCATAGTAATAATAAGATGGTGATGGGACCCATCTGGTTGGTTCTTCATCCATTTTTTTTCCCTTCTTTCCTTTACTCACCATGTATTTATTGAAGACATAAATGTTTCAGGTGCTCTTCAAGACCCCACGTATACAAAGACAAATAGTACATAGTTTTGCATCCCAGAACTACACACTACAATGGGGTGAGTGATATATAGTTATAGACAGTGAGGGCTCTGGAGGGAAAAGCCAAAAATGTGATCTCTGCCTGAGGCATTTAGAAGAGTCTGTGCCTTTCATTTTACTCTTAGGTGTGCAACTCAGTTTCAATAGAATAAAAGACCTCCATTTTCTATGCAATTATCATTCCAATAATAAAATAATTTTTTTTAAAAAAAAAGTAATGGGCATGTCTGTGCAGAAAAATGAATACCTTGCGCCAAGTGCACGGGCTCATTTCTAATTCCATGTTATTTCTCTTCACTCCACCATCACCAACGGCATGGACTCACCTGGACATTTTAAACAGGAAAGCCAATCAGAAGCCTGACTTGCACTCCAGAGAAAAGGAAATCAAAGTACAGTATATACTTGACTAACTCCCTTGGAAACTGGGAATGGTTTTAGGCAAATAACTTTTAGCCTTTTCCCAACGTATATGTCATGCATCCATAACTGTTGTAAGAGATCCTGGAAGTAATGGTGCCATTTCTGTGCACTCCTGAGATCTCACAGGCCTCTCTCCATTCTTTGTTAAGTATCTACAACTATTATTTGCAGAAACTATCTGCACCCCCCCCCAGGCATCTTGGGTCTTTGCTTCTTAGAACCCACTGCCCTATTTTTTATTAAGCTATTCTGCTAGCCTTTGTGTTTGCAATTGCACCATGTGATTCAAAATTCCTGCAATTAGGATCATAAAGTATTTTTTTTGTTGTTGTTTTCCCCCTCACTTAATTGTTCACTCATTTGTACTCATTATTTCAGAAGTCACTCGTTCTCAACCCTTACTACCCCAAGAGAGCTTCTTTAAGAAAATATGTTGATGCCTGGGATGGGTACACCAGCCCAGAAGAAGGGATCTGGGCCAGCATCACAGTATCATGACAATCACTGAGAGAAACATAAACATTTTGCTGTGAATTCTAGGCACCCTCTGAATTCTAGACATCCACTTCTGTGGCACTTGGCAATCACTATTTTTTTGTAATTAAATGTTCATTTTGAGATCGTTTGAGATTCATGTGCAATTGTAAGAAATAGTAGAGAGAGACTCCATATACCCTTTACCCAGTTTCCTCCAATGGTATCATCTTGCAAAACTGTAGCACAATACCATAACCAGGATATTGACATGGATGCCATCAAATACAGAACATTAGCGCAGGGTTCTTCATGTTGCCCTTTTATAGTCACACCCACTTCCCTCTCCCACCTCCCCTTAAACCCTGGCAACCACCAATGTCTTCTCCATTTCTATGATTGTGTTATTCCAAGAATGTTCTATAAATGGAATCCTACAGTATGTAATCCTTTGGGATTGGGTTATTTTACTAAGCATAATTCTCTGGAGATTCACTTAAGTTGTTTTGTCTATCAATAGTTGGTTCCTTTTTATTGATGAGTAGTATACTATGGTATGGACATGCTACAGTTTAACTATTTGCTCATTGGAGACCATCTGGATTATTTTTAGTTTGGGGATATAATGAATAAAGTTGCTATAAATATCTTTGTTCAACCTTTTGTGTGAACATAATTTTCACTTCTCTGGAATAATTATAATGTAATGCCTGATTGGATGGTAGATGTGTGTTCAGTGTTTTTTTGTTTGTTTGTTTGTTTGTTTGTTTCCTTTCTGAGATGGAGTCTCGCTCTGTCACCCAGGCTGGAGTGTAATGGCACATTCTCTGCTCACTGCAACCTCCACCTCCCAGGTTCAAGCAATTCTCTTGTCTCAGCTTCCTGAGTAACTGGGAATACAGGTGCCTGCCACCGCGCCCAACTAATTTTTGTTATTTTAGTAGAGATGGGGTTTCACCATGTTGGTCAGGCTGGTCTCGAACTTCCCACCTCAGGTGATCCACCCGTCTTGGCCTTCAAAGTGCTGGGATTACAGGCGTGAGCCACCACGCCCGGCCGCATGTTCAGTTTTTAAAGAGATTGCTAAGTTGTTTCTCAGAGCGGCTATATCACTTTACATTCCCACTAGCATTGTATGTGGGGTCCAGTTTCTTCATATCCTCAGCAGCATTTGGTGTTTTCACTGTCTTTTATTTTAATTATTCTGGTAGGTATTAATTGATTTTCCTAGTAGCTAATGATGTTGCGCATCTTGTCGTGTGCTTGTTTGCATCTTTATATCCTCTGATGAAATATCTATTCATGTCTTTTGCTCACTTTCTAACTGAATTGCCTTTTTTAAAAATTGTTGGATTTTGAAAATTCTGTATATATTAGATACTAGTCCTTTGGGGATATGTGGTTTGCAAAGAATTTCTCTGAGTGTGTAGATTGTCTTTTTTATCCTCTTAATAGGCTCTTTTGTAGAGTGAAAGTTTTAATTTTGATGAATTTCAAGTTATGAATTTTTTCTTTTATAGTTCATGCTTTTGGTGTCAATTCTAAAACATTTTCCCTACCCTAAGACTCAAAGATTTTTTTCCATATTTTTTCTTAAGGGTTTTATAGTTTTACATTAAGTTTGTGATCCGTTTTCCATTTTGAGTTAATTTTTGTATAAGGTGTGAGGTTTAGATTGTGGTGATGGTGCTTTTTTGCCTGTGTATATCAATTGCTCCTGCACCATTTGTTGAAATGGCTTCTTTCATTGAATTGCTTTTGCACCTTTGTCAAAAATCACTTAGGCATATTTGTTGGGGGCTATTTCTGGATTCTCTATTCTGTTCCATTGATCTATGTGGCTGTCCCGCCACATGATCTTGATTACTGTAGCTATTAGTTTTGTTGTTGTTGTTGTTTATTTGTTTGTTTTTAGTATAGGCATTTATTATGTATGGCCTTGATTTCACATACAAAGTTAGAATGGCAATTACCCTTAAAATTAACTCATTAAAAGGTGTAAATATCACAGTATAGATATGTTATCCAAAACTCCAAAGGTAGTGAAACTGGTAACATACTGCTACTTATCTTTGGACAGATACAACCATGATATTAATGGAACTGGTTCTCAGACAAGTACGTACCACTTGCTCCCGTGCCTTAGGGAGGATAGGATGTTATAACACAGGCATTACTGATGCTGTGACTCCTGGATAGTTGCTCCTAATTAACACTGCTAAAATGAGGTTTACATGTTTTACTTTGTGTGGGAGCTGATGACTCTTGTTCTTCTGTGTTTTGAGTGATATCTTTCAAGGTGTTGACATCAAATCCACTCATTCCAAAATGCATCACAGATGGGAATTTAAGGCTCTTTACAAAGCAAACCACTGGAAATTTATAGGTAGTATGCAGCACTGGTCTGTAACTGATCTCTGATAATATAGCAACATCATTTCTTTGGAACATAATTTTCTTGATCCCACAAGAAGTGACAGGATAAGAAAACTCATAGTTAAATGGCAACGGTCTTGTTACAGGACAGTTATCTCCCAGGTGTATGTCACCAGTTTTAATTTCTGTGTTGTTATCAAAGGGCCTTATTTTCATTCTAACAACCAATCATCAGAACATGTTGAAACTATTGCAAGTCAGACAGTGACCTAAGCCATCAGTAGTCAACTCAGTCATTGCTGCAGTCCAAACAGTGTCTTCTTTATCCACTGAAGATCTGTGTCTTAGGACTGGGTTGAGTCCAGAAGAATTCCAAAACAATAGAGAAAACAGGAAGGACCCGCCTAAGAGCACAGAGGTCTTCATTGCTCCAGATTCCAAGACACAACACAGGGAACAGGAAATGGCCTGTAGCTATTAGTCTCAAGGTCAGGGAGACTTCTTATGTAATTTCTCTTTTTCAAAACTGTGTTGGCTATTCTAGCTCCTTTTTCTTTTTATATAAATTTTAAAATAACCTTATCTATATCTACAAAAAAACTTTCTGGAATTATGATGGGAATTGTGTTAAGCCTTTTTATGGGTTGAATTATGTCCCCCACAAAGATATGTAGAAGTCCTAACCCGTGGTACTATGTACATGACCTTATCTGGAAAAAATATAAATTTTTTATTACACCTTTGCAGACGTAATCAAAGTAAGATGAAGTCATTAGGGTAGACCCTTAATTCAGTATGACTGGTGTCCTTACAATAGAAGAGACACAGAGACACAGGGAGAATGCCATGTGATGACAGAGACAGAGATTGAAGTGATGTGGCTGCAAGCCAAGGACTGCTGGCAATAGGAGCAGCTTAGAGAAAGGCATTAATAGATTCTTCCCTGGAGCCCTCAGAGAGAACATGGCCTGTTGACACCTTCATTTTTGACTTCTAGCCTCCAGAACTGTGAGAGAATAAGTTACTGTTGCTTTAAGCTGTTGTTTGTTACATCAGCCCTAGGAAACTAACACAAACCTGTATATCAATTTGGGGATAATTGATTTCTTTACTATGTTACATTTTCCAGTCCATAAACACAGTCTGCCTCTCCATTTGTTTAGATCTTCTTTGATTTCTTCAACCTTCTGTAGTTTTCAGCTTACAAATCCTATACATGTTCTGTTAGATTTATAGCAAAATATTTTTGTCTTTTCTTTTTGAACAATTGTAAATGGTATTGTACTTTGTATTTTGGTGTCCATGCAGTCATTGCTAATACAGAGAAATACAATTGATTGTATACCCTGACCATACTGAACTCACTTATTAGTTCAAGAATTTTGTTTTGTTTTTAAAGACAGAGAAATACAATTGATTGTATACCCTGACCATACTGAACTCACTTATTAGTTCAAGAGTTTTGGTTTGTTTTTAAAGACTCCTTTGGATTTTCTATGTAGACCATTATGTCATTTGCACATAGGGACAGCTTTATTTCTTCCTTTCTGATTTTTATGCCTTTTATCTCTTTTTCTTGCTTTATTGCAATGGGTAGAACTTTAGATGTTGAATAAGAGTAGAGGGAGCAGATATCTTTGTCTTGTTCCCAGTCTTAAAAGGATTCAGTTTTTCACCATTAAGTATGTTAGCTGGAGGATTTTTGTAGATGTACATACTCTATCAAGTTAAGAAAGTTCTTCTCTGTTCCAGTTTTCCTGAAAGTTTTTATCAAAATGAGTGTTGAATCCTGCCAAATGCCTTTTCTGCATCTAGATGCACACAGTAACATGCAGACACCATTCGCTACCTCAGAAAGCTCACCACTCTCCTAGTCTCATCCATTCATTCAACAAGTATTTATTGAGTGCCCCAATAATAAATAAAAGACAATCTCTGCCCTCAAGGGGCTTACCATTTAGGGAGGAAGACAGACAAGTTGATTGCAATACAATGTGATAATGTTATTAGAAGGATAAGTGCAGAGTGCCACAGGCATGCAAAGGTAGGACTCTTAACCCAGAGGAGAGGTGAGGGCATGGGAGGGCAAGGGAAGGATCAGTGAATGTGCTTCAGAACAGGATGCCTCTAAGCTGAGTCTATAAGAGGAGGAGGAGTTAGTGAGGACAAGCTCTGGAAGAGGGAGTGCTTTCTGGTACAGAGATGACAGAGCTTGGCTCTGTTCAGAATGGCAGGTTTATCATTCAGGGTAAAAGGGGGAGAGGCTCAAGGAGTACATGGGCACTGCACCATGAGCAGGGAAGTGGTGATGCTATCTATCTCAGCAGTCTGTGCTTTGTCTCAAGGGCCCTGGGGAGATACTGAATGTTTTAAACAAGAGTGTGACAGAGACCCAATCCTATTTGCACTTTAGAAAGATGGATGTGGCAGTATTTTAGAGAATGAAATGGTGGAGGACAAAACTAGAGGTACAGTGGCCAGTTTAGGAGCTTATTATCACAATTCAGGTGAGAGAGATTGGACTGCCTAAACTAGATAATGGCATCGGGAACAAAGAAGGAAAGGCTGTGAGAGACATCAGGGAAGTGGCACTGACAGGACTTTGAATGGCTTATGTAAAGATTGAGGGAAGTGTCAGGAAAAGAGAGTGGTTACAGATAACTCCCAGAGTTCTAGCATGGCAACTGGGTGCATGGTCTTGCCATCCAATAATATTGGGAACCCAGTAAGAGGAGCAGGCCTGCCTGAGGAAGAAGAGAAAGAGTGTGATTCTGGATGTTCATTTTAGTTCCCTATGGGACAGCCATGTGGGTAGTGACGTCCAGTTGAAGGTTGGACATTGAAATCTAGAGCTCAAGAAAGAGATAGAGATGTGAGAGTCATTAGTGTATTAGCAGTGGTTGAATCCACGAGAGGGATGAGGTCTTCCCAAAAGAATGGGTAGAAGGAAAAGGCAAGAAGACTGAGGAGGAGCCCCAAAAGACCACAAGAGTATCAAAGAGGTGGGAAGAGAGTGATTAGAAAGTGATGTCACTCAACCCAAGAGCAGAGAAGGGTGGACTGTAATGTCAAATGCTTTCTCAGGGTATGTTTCCCTAAAATTCATCTATGTCCCTGGCCCTTTCTGTTTTCCCACACCTTCTCTCCAACTACTCAATAGGCAGCTCCAGGTGTGTATTTTGTCCCCTGAAACTCAACATGAATAAAGCAAATATTAATCTTTTTCTTATCCCATCTGTAAGCCGTTTTCCTTCCTGTGAGTGCTACCTCCATTTTTCCAGGCTCCAGACCACAAATGTTGGAGTCATCTTTGTCTCTTCTCTTATGGCCCCAAGAGCCCTTTCTATTTTTGGTTCCCATGATTTCATTCTTCCATATATCTCTAAATTCTCCTCCCTCCCCACACACTTACTCATCGTTGCCATTGTCACTGCCCTCTATCTGAAAGTGTTAATGACCTAGATCACACCAACAGCCAACTTACTCTCTCCCTATCCCTGCTTCTTTAATATTGCAATCAGTTTCCAATGATCTTTCTTACAGGATTTTTCCAGAGCCACTTTCCAAGCCACATGATTATGCTTTAAGGAGGTACCTCATTGTCCATTGCCCCACCTAACATTTTGTCAGCCTGATTGGAAGACATTTTGAGAAGTAAAATCTGCTCTTAAAGAGAGAAGCATTGCCTTACTTGGGGACAGTCAGAAGGCTGTGATACAGCTTTCATTTTGAGCAGTAGAGCACATTTAGATTCTCAAGAAGAATGCATTAAAAGGACAAAAGGATGAGGCAATGTAGGCTGTCAAGTGTTTCTTTAAAAATAAAGTTACCTTACTTTATAGATGTGCCTCAAATAATTGGTACCATATGGTATGGCCCTCCCATGTGGTCTCATTGTTTGTGTTTGTCAGCTTTGTCTGGGACAGAATCCAATTTTCTTTTGTATATTCATGGAATCCATTGATTTCTGCAATCAGCGATTCTCTAAAAGGCTAAACCTGCTATTGAAAATAATTATGTTACAGTCGGGTTCCAAGGACAATTTAGAAAGGAATGCAAACCTGTTGACAGAAAATGGCTCACAAATCAGACATTTTCTTTTTCTTTTTTCTTTTACAGCCTGGCTGAAAGTTTCGGTTCAGAAGACAGTTTGGATTTCCTTTTAGATGATGAAATGGACTTTGATTTGGTAACCAGATTATATTTGCTGGTTTAAATATCATGTTTGGTGAAAAATACTGACGATCATTTATTCTTTTGAAATTAAAATATTTTATTCAAAATATTGCACAAACCTTCCAGAAAGAAATATAATTTTGATACTATTCTCCAGTTGGATGTATAATCTATCTGTCATAAGACATTTTATAACAAATGATTATGTAGAAGAAGGTAATGATTTAGGTTTTATATATGTATATATATAATCTACAATCTTCCTGTAAAAATAGCCACTTTCTGATTGCATTTTATTGGGACTTGAGATGTATTGGGTAGCTGAACCGTAAAATAAATAGGCCTTCAACAAAACAACACTTTATTGCTGCAAGATTGACTTTGAGCTAACCCCACCCTAAATGCAACCACAGAAACTCAAAAGGGACAACAAATACCATTCATTGTTGTATATTACACACCTCATCCAAGTCATCTTTTTAAAAAATTGTGACAAATAAACATATAAAAAATTTACCGGCCAGGCGTGGTGGCTCACGCTTGTAATCCCAGCACTTTGGGAGGCCGAGGCGGGTGGATCACGAGGTCAGGAGATCGAGACCACAGTGAAACCCCGTCTCTACTAAAAATACAAAAAAATTAGCCGGGCGTGGTGGCGGGCGCCTGTAGTCCCAGCTACTCGGAGAGGCTGAGGCAGGAGAATGGCGTGAACCCGGGAGGCGGAGCTTGCAGTGAGCCGAGATTGCGCCACTGCACTCCCGCCTGGGCGACAGAGCGAGACTCCGTCTCAAAAAAAAAAAAAAAAATTTACCATTTCAGCCATTTTAAGTGTGCAGTACAGTAGTGTCAACTATAAGCAACAGATCTCTAGAACTTTCTGATTTTGCAAAATAGAAACTCTATACTTATTAAACAACTCCTCTTTTCTCCCTCCCATAGCCCCTGGCAACTGCCATTCTACATTCTGTTTCTAAGAGTTTTACTATTTTAGATACCTCATGTAAGTGGAATCACTCAGTATTTGTCTTTTGGTGCCTGGCTTATTTCACTTAGCATACTGTATCCAAGGTTCATCTATGTTATAGCATATGACAGGATTTCTTTCCTTTTTTTTTTTTTTTCAAGATGGAGTTTCGCTCTTGTTGCCCAGGCTGAAGTGCAGTGGCATGATCTCGGTTCACTGAAATCTCTGCCTCCTGAGTTCAAGCAATTATCTGCCTCAGCCTCCTGAGTAGCTGGGATTACAGGCACCCGCCACCATGACTGGCTATTTTTTGTATTTCTAGTACAGACGGGGTTTCACCATCTTGCTCAGGCTGGTCTTGAACTCCTGACCTCATGATCCACCCACCTCGGCCTCCCAAAGTGCTGGGATTACAGGTGTGAGCCACCACACCCAGCTGATTTCTTTCCTTTTGAAGCCTGAATAATATTCCATTGTATGTGTGTACTACATTGACTTAATCCATTTATCCATTGATGGACATTCAGGTTGCTTCCATGTCTTGGCTATTGTGAATAATGAGGAACATGGGTGTGCAAATGCCCAAGTCATTTTTTGAAAAAATGTTTAAGGTAACACATACTTCATCTTAAAAATTTAGGAAATATAAAATAATTAAAATGTGGGGAGAAAATGTCTTTCACTCAGCTTCCTGTCATCTTTCTTCTATTCCTTCTCCCTTTCCCTTTTTCCTGCACTTGCCTCCTCTTCTGCTTTGTCTCCTTTTCCTCGCCCTCTTCTTCCTTTTTTCTTCCCCATCCCTTTTTTAATACCCTCATCTCCCCACACTTCAAATATGCTCTTTCTGAGAGCCAGCTCTCACTTGGCAATAGGCGAGTTTCCCATACAGGTTCCTACCTGCGTCTCCCTCATCCTTAGAACCGTCTTCCTTTACCCCACTGTATTTTCTAGATAAGTCACATGTGCACAGGTAGCATATTTTTAAGTAAATTGTATTCTTCATTATTGATTAATTAGGAGCCAGCACTTTATTTCAAGGAACCAGAGGAGTTACTTCAAGTCCTCAGAGAGCTGGAAGAGCAGAATCTTACTTTGTTTCAATATTCCCAAGATGTAGATGAAAATCTTGAAGAGGTAAACAAAAGAGAAAAAGTTATACAGGATAAAACGTAAGTCATTATAAACAAGTAGATTTATTCCATTAAGCAATTTCTAACCGGAGCCTGGGTCCAACTCACTCACATGTGGCCCTTCCTCGTGGTCTCTGTGAACATAGGCTGGGGTTTTTAATAGTTTACGTTGTGGAGTGCAAAACGTAGATGTCATATTTACACAGAATAGACTGGCTTTAATTTTGTCCCTACTTCCTTTCACTTGTCAACAGATTTTCCTAGCTAGTAATAATAAAAGATACTTTGAAAAATGACTAAAAAGAATTAAAATGGTACCTACTGCCTTTTGTCCGGTATAGCTTTTGCCCTATCACTTGGCTAGCTGTCATTTACTTTACCAAGTCATGCTGTGGATGATAATGCTAACAAATGTATTTTCATTGGCCGTGACTCTCAGAAAAGTAATTTTTGTGATTAAATATTATATAATTTTATAAAGTTCCTGTCAATATCTCAGGGCGAATATAGAAAGGATTTCTGTCAGGAGAAAGCAGCTGGATTTGATCCCTCACAAAATTCCTTCCTCATCTAAAAATATATAGTATTACAAACTTGAAAAAGCGTTGAATTACAGAGAATAAATCTTTGTATCTACTCATTGCAAAAATGTGTAGAACCTTTTCTCAGAACAGTTTTCTGGGCCAGAAGATGGCAATCTTTTTAAACAATAGGTCAAACTACATTTAACTTCAAAACAAATTAATTTGTTCAGAAGAATCTAAAAATCATTATCTCACAGCTACCCATACCATTTCTGAGACTTTTTAATCCTTGTATCTTTTCCAATCTTCACAGTGTCTGATGGCCCTCCACTCACCTCCACAATAAGATTTACTGGGACAGGGTGGGTGCAGGTAGGCAGAAAAGGGGGATATATAGAATCTATCTCTAGAGGATCTTATCAGAATCTTTAGGTGAGGGAATTAGGAGTCTATATTTTCCCTCTTGGCTCCCCAGATATTCTGATTATCAGCCACATTTGAGAACATTGGGTTCCTGATGCCTCAGCTCTGCTGCTATTTGGGGGAACTCGAATGGAACCACCAAAGTAGGGGAGGGGAAGAAAATGCCTTCTTATGGAAGTTAAAAACAGCATTTGTGCATGTATTTTTCTCATTTTAACTTGAAAAGTTGCATGTACTTTGGCAATGTCTTCAAATACAGACTTGTATTTGGCTCACTACATGGATTTTGACACATGATCTAGAGTGTTAAAGCTCCTGACTGATGGTTATTTCACTAACCACAAATTTCAGATGAGGGTCTCTTTCTTCTTTTGCAATAGAAATAGCAACATAGAGTTTCTTTCGGAGCAAGAAGAAATGCTTAAAGCTAACTGTGTGAGAGAAGAAGAAAAAGCAGCAGAATTGCAATTAAGGTCCAAGCTCTTTAGCTTTGGAGAATTTAATTCAGATGCTCAGGTAATCACTCTTTGCCTATGGTGATTTCATTTTGGCTCATGATTATAATTTTTATTCCCTGCATCCTAAGTATGTGAATAGGAGAGTTAAAGCAAATCACAAGTCCTAGGTTGATGACAGAAGTGGAAAGCGAGCTTGGAATTTATCTTGCCAGTATGTAATAGCCAATTTACATAGGCAGAAAGCATTCAAATTGGTATTGGGGTTCTCTTAAAACGTTGCTCTATTGCAACGCATGATATTGACCATAGTTCCCCCTCGAAATACATTTCTTCAGAGCCTAGACATATGTAGTAGTTCACTGTGTGTTATCATTTTGGTGGTAACTCAAGGAGTAATTAACAGAGGAAGCCATGAATCAACACAATTAACAGTGACTCAACACTGACTAGAAAATTTTCCCAACACTGAGCCTGTACTAGATTTTTGCCTCTTCAGGCCTGTGTAGACTCATTATCAAAACAGCTGTGATATGTGCTAGTACACTTACTTATTGAGAAGTTCATCTCTCAGCTAGATGTAAACCCCCTCGAGTGCAGGGATTGACTTACTATTCTTCATTCAGTTGAGGGTTCCTTTAAAGTTTGTGCTCAACAAATGTTTGTTGAATGAATGATGAGGTTAGCTTTTAGACCCACAACCAGCTCCATCTAACATTGATTACCTTGTAAAAATCTCAAATGAAATAAAAATTCAAAGCTAATATATGAGGCTAACATTGTTTCCGGACCAAACTAAGGGTTGAGCTGCTATTTCTTGTGGCCCAATAACGAGATGCAGATGAACTGGGGAGGAAGACAGTTTTTATTTCTGTAACTGGTTATAGGGAGAAGGCCTGGAAATTATTGCCAGACCAACTCAAAATTACAAAGTTTTCCAGAGCTTATATACCTTCTAAGCTATATGTCTATGTGTGAGTGTGCACTCATCTAAAGACATGAGTGATTAACTTCTTTTGATCTATAACTAAGGTCTGAGTCCTGAAGACCTTCCTCTGGAGCCTCAGTAAATTTACTTAATCTAAATGGGTCCAGATGTTGGGGTGATTACCCTTGTCTTGTCTCCTGCTAAATCAGGGAGGTTTGGGTAGTTCCTTCAGATCCCCAATAAACTTGTCTGTGGAGGCCTGGAGAGTTTCTTCATCCCCAGTAAAACTTGTTTAATCTTAAATGGGTCCTGTTAAGAATTCCTTCATTATTTTGTCATTCTTTAAGACCCTGGAAAGGTCTAGGCAAAACTCTTGGTGGGTTTTTGTTACATTCCAGCCTTTGTATAAGGGCATTGGCTTTTAATATTTAACTTAACCACTCAGTCAGTACTGAAAACAGTTGTTAAGGAGGCCTGCGTTAGTGAGACCTGGGCTGCCACAACATCACATTTATGGATATGAACTTGATTTTCAAACAGAAGTAGAACTGGGAGAACTGCATCAGAAGAAGACTGTCCTCCCCTACCTACAGGTGAACAGGGTTACAAAAAGCACAAGCTGGTTATGGCTCCTCCACACACACATACATTTCCTAGGGAGTTATAGTGCCCTGAGTTAGTAAGGGATGGGGTTGTGCATTGCCGGGGCCAAGAGGTGTGATGATAGCCACCTTTCAATTCAGTGCTGTTTTTTTCTAACCATTTTTTTAAAACTGTGGTACAATATACATAACCAAATTTACCTCTTAGCTATTTTAAGCACGTGATTCAATGGCATTAAGTACATTCTCAATGTTGTGGAACCATCACCACTATTTCCACAACTTTTTCATCATCTTTTCAACATAAAAATGTAACATCTTAACCATTTTTAAATGTACAGGTCAGTAGTGTTAAGTACATTCACGTTGTTTTGCAATCTCCAGAACTCTTCATCTTGCAAAGCTGAAATTCTATGCCCATTAAACAATAACTTTCCATTCCTCCCTCTCCTAGCCCTTGTCAACCACCATTTTACTTTCTGTCTCTCGGAATTTGACTATTCTAGGTACATCACAAAGAAGAATCATACAATATTGGTCCTTTTGTGTCTGGCTTATTTCATTTAGCATAATGTTTTCAAAGTTTATCCATGTTGCAGCATGTATCAGGACTGCATTATTTTTACAGCTAGATAATATTCCATTGTATGTTTATACTATATATTGTTTATCCATTCATCTGTTGATGGACACTTGAGTGGTTTCCACACTTCAACTGTTTTAAATAATTCTGAAACCAATTGACATGCAAAATGTCTGATAAATATCTGTGATATCTCCCCTCCTCCCTGCCCCATCCCAACCAAGCCCTTTTCATCCAAGTTTGGGGCAACTATTAAAAAATAAAAGTGGCATTTTTGATACTCTTTTAACATTGAGGCAACCAGATACCTAAAGAAAGAAAGTAGAATTGACGTAAAATTCCTTTTTAAATGGCTATCCATGAAATTGTGATCACAAGTGTAAATTTGGTATTCATGTATTGCACTCTGGGGAAATGGGAATAATAATCCATAGTGTCTTCTAGAGATGTGAAATGTGGGGTGGGAAGGGGAGGTGAAGCAGGAAAATTGGGAGGGAAGCGTATTCTTAGGATTTTTTCCTTCTCTACCTCCATTTTTTCAGCTCTCAGAATATACAAAATATAACCCTTTGAGTAAATTTAGCTGCAGCTCATTTTTTAAGTTTCTTTTCCAACATTATTGAGGTATAATTGGCATATTTGATTGTGATATTCATAAATTATGTTACTCTGGAGCTATCAGTATGAAATGAATTTTATTCTTTTAAAACTTCCACACTCTTAATGATACTCAATCCCCTAAAAATTTTGCCCTTGATCCAATATTTTACTTTTAAAATAAAATTTTAAGTTCAAGTATAATGTAATGTTGAGAAGTGCACAAATCACAAGTGTACCTCTCAAGAAATTTCCTCAAACACACCCATGTGCTACCCCCCAGATCAGGGAATACACCATTATCAGCCCCTGCAAACCTCCCTCACACCTGCTTCCAGTCTTTACCAGCCCTCTTTCCCACTGTCCTGACGTCTCATGCCATCAATCAGCTTTCCTGTTTTTGAACTCTATTGGAATGGAATCACGTAACATGTCTGGCTTCTTTCTCTCAACACTGTGTTTGTGAGATTCATCCATGTTGTTTAGTGTAGCAGTTGTTATTTCTTCATTGAACATGAGATGGAACATAAACTGCTCCATTGTTCAATTTGAGGAATGTGTTTATCTCTGGTTTTATTGTTTTCTTTGCACAAGGAGCTGATCAGTTGCAATTGAGAGAACTGTGTACGGTCAATACACGGCAGAATGTCACATGGATTAGAATGACAGAACCCTTGAGTTTGAAAAGACTTTCAATGACATCTAGATATCCCCCCCCCAGCCCCCCACCTTTCCCCTCTCCAGTTTTGATACAATGATTCCTCCTAAAACACTGCTGTGGTCATATCACTTCCCATTCACTGTTGAAAGGCACTTGAAGTTCTCTATCAGTCTTCCATAATTCCTGTCCCATTCACCTGGGCAGACTCCCTTGGCAGCTCCTCCTCCAAGGTACTGTGGGCTGGGCCTGCCATCTGGGGGCAGTTCCAGGGATGGGGCTGAAACTTCCCTTCCCTGTCATCAATTGGCCTGTGCCTTGTGCTCCCTTTTGACTTTTTGCTTTGTCAGGCCAGGCTCTCAATCCCTTTTTTGTTCATATGTGAATTACCTTCATTCATCTCATTCTCCTCTCCTATCTCTTGTTCTTACCTTGTTATATTAAGAAAATATCTCTTCTCGCCATTTTCTCTCCTCTTAGAAGAGGGAATTTAAGAAAAAAAGGGGGAGGGGGTGGTGGTGTAGAAAAGACATCGTAAAAAGCCACTGTCCTGCTCATCCATCTCTAAAGCCATCTAAGTGTTCAAGAGGTCTCCTTCAGAAATTTCCATCAACTAGCAACCACTTTCATCTTGAAGTTGTTTTTCCTCAAAACCAGTGGTGAATATATTTTTAAAGTATTTTTCTCTGCTTTATTTAGTGACTCACATTACAGCAATGTTGTTTTCATATGCAATTTACAATATTTCAATCCGATGGGTTACTTTTATATTTTTCTGTGTCTCCAAGGTTTAGAAAAAGAACGTACTATTACATAAATAGGAAACACAGTAGGTGTTATTTTAGAGAGAGGGGAAAAGGGAAATTTTTGCCCAATATAGGACTTTTGCTGTTTTCTTTTATATTATTATGTATCTCCAAGTTTTCTAAAAGGATCATGTCATTCATGTAAATAGGAAATAAATAATAAGTGTTACCCTATGAATGTAAAAAGGAGCTTTATGCTAAACAGTAAGCTTTTTAAGAAAGCTTTTTAAGCTAGGAGGTGGAAAAGCTGTTGGAAGTACATTCTTGGTATCAGCTTCGCTTGTAATTGTGTTGGTGGCTCTGTAAGGTGTTTGTGGTTCCAGGAGGGGCTTCCCATGGCTCCAGGAGCCATATCTGTCTTGAGTGTTATTTGTCACTGGCTTTATGGTGATTCTCATCTTCTTGAGTGGAAGCAGGAAATGGGGCAGAATGCTACCTGAAGAGTGATTCACATTGCCCAGCAGTTTGTTGAGCTCCTCTTAATTGCAAACACCGGGTTCACAATGGAGACAGAGGATGACAATTTTCTTACGGTCCCGAGACAAGTCACCTACCACCTCAAGAATCTCCACCAACAGTTAAAACGGCACAGTGTCGAGGTACAGGGATCAGCAAGGTTTGGCCTAAGCTTTTGTTCAGACTAGAACATTGCAATGGCTTCCCAACGAAAACAGTGAAAATGATACTTCTAAAAAGGCTTTGGTAGGCCAGCCTGGGTACGTGTTTGCTTGCAACTTTTTTTTCTGAGAATGCATTCAGTCATTTATTCAGCAAACATTTATTCAGTATATAGTTATGTGCAAAGCACTGTTTTAGTTGTAAGTTTAAGCATAAGATGTAGCTCCTGTTCTCCTGGTCTATAAGGATAAGGCAGAGAACTATCATATAGGATGATTATAGTTTCGCAATTATAACAGAGTAGTACGTGCAAAAAAGGAGGGGGGCTGGGTTACATATTTGCCAAAAGGAAATACATCCGAGTGGCAAAAAAACGATTTAAAATGTTTGTTGCCTCTATTTGAATTCTTAGGGAGTCAGATATACAAAAACATTCAAGCAAAAAATATTCTGCCCATTATAATTACTTTTTATATCTAGAGTTCAATATATTTTAAGAAAATAATCCAAGGTGTTCTATAGTAATGCTCTGACTATAAATTGATATAGGTTAAATATCACTGCTGCATTTTCTCAATGATCTGTTTTATTAAAACTTCTCCTTTAAAAAAGTAAACATTAGGCCAGGCACAGTGGCTCATGCCTGTAATCCCAGCACTTTGGGAGGCCAAGGCAGCCCGATCATCTGAGGTCAGGAGTTTGAGACCAGCCTGGCCAACATGGTGAAGCCCCATCTCCACTAAAAATAAAAAATTAGCTGGGCGTGGTGGCACACGCCTGTAATCCCAGCTACTTGGGTGGCTGAAGCACAAGAATCGCTTGAACCTGGGAGGCAGGGGTTGCAGTGAGATGAGATTGCACCACTGCACTCCAGCCTGGGTGACAGAGTGAGACTCTGTCTCAAAAAAATAATAAAAATAAAAATGTAAACATTTAATAGCATATACATGGGATTTTACTGTAATATAGTAAAATGGTATATTTATTGAATGTGCAATGTGATGTTAATGTTTTCTGCTCTTCTCAATCTCAGGAAATACTGATAGACTCACTTAGTAAAAAGATTACTCAAGTATACAAAGTCTGCATTGGAGATGCTGAGGATGACAGCCTCAACCCAATTCAAAAGCTGGTAAAAGTAGAGTCTCGCCTGGTAGAACTGTGTGACCTCATCGAATCCATTCCCAAAGAAAATGTGGAGGCAATTGAGAGGATGAAACAGAAAGAACGACGGCAAAAGTACAGTCAATAAGGATAAGAATGACTTAATGAGTAGCTGGTTTTGCTCAGATTCCATAAACACATTAGCAAGTCTCTTGTGTAATGTCATATTATAGGGACACAGTGAGGAGGAATGAAATCCAGCCCTGCTCTCCTCATATAGCTATTATTTAGCATGGGAGATCATTCATCAAATATTCTTAGGAAATAAATGTGTCATTACCAATGGTAATGAGCACTGCGAAGGAAGGAACTGGGTGAAGAGTTCACCAGGGGCAACTGACCTAGTTTGGGATGGACAAACTAGCCTGGAAAAGCAAATCTTTGGTAATTATATGAAATTTATGAATAAGTAATTACATGAAAATTTTTGAATAGCTATCATGGGGAAGGAGAATTGCACTGGTGGTGAAGGACACAAGACATAGAATTAGGAGCCCGTCATGGGAAAACTGCAAGCAGACTCAATCTACCTGTAGTTCTCCCATGAAGGGCTCCTAATTCCTAATGAAGGAATTGTTTGAAAGTCTGAGCTACACACACAGTGAGGGTTTTCCACAGTGTGTAACTGCCAACACTTACACAACATTCACTCATTTATTCCTCAACATTCACTTATTTATTCCTCAAGACAACCTCATGAGGATTATCATCCCTGAAGCCCCACACCATTCCCCACATACTTGCATAGCTTGGTGCCCTTCAAAGGAGATCTGTGCATTGAGGGTGGTATGGCCTGACCGGGGCCTTTCAGAATGCATTCATTTACAAATTTCCATACCAAGTTAAATAAGAACTTTTAGGTACAAACAGTTGTCCCTTGGTATCTGTAGGGGATTGGTTCCAGGACCTCCCAAGGATACCAAAATCTGCAGATGCTCATGTCTCATATAAGATGACATATTTGCATATAACCTATATACATCCTCCTGTATACTTTAAATCATTTCTCAACTACTTATACCTAATACAGTGTAAACGCTAGAGTTGTCATACTGTATTTCTTAAAATTTGTATTATTTTTATTGTTGGGGCTTTTCTCCAAATATTTTCAATCTGCAGTTGGTTGAATGCCCAGATGAGGAACTGTGAATATGGAGGGCCTACTGCCCTAGTTTGAGGCAATGATTACTGTAAATATGACCCCTAGCCTACTGTGGCATGTAGGGAATGTTTACAAATGGGATAATGTTCATGTAATAGCAAAAAACATGTTGAGAGGCAGACTAGTACTCTGGCTATCAGCTTGGGGATTAGACCATGCTGAGTGAGTTCAGTTCAACTATTTACGACTTTGTGACCTTAGGCAACATAAGCACTCTAGTCGGTTTCTTTATCCGTAAAATGGGAGTAATACTGACGCTTACAAGTTGTTGTGAGGATTAAACTAGATGATCCAAGTAAATTACAAGAGCATGCTTGGCACACAGTAAGCACTCAAATATTAGCCACTAGTATTAGATATTTTGTTATTGCCTACTACTTTACGGATGTATGGTGGATATGCTTACCCATAGTAAAAATGATGTCCAGACTATATTACGGTGATCTTGATGGGATCTTATTGAACATAAAGCAAGCTTTAAAAAAAATTATAAATGAAAAGTTACTCCTTCCCTAAGATGACCTCATTATGACTACACTAACAGCACTTGCGTCTTTTTTACAGTAGCAAATATATTTGCATCAAAGTGTAATTACAACTCATTTTTAGCAGTGATACATGAATGTAATTCCAATTACTGACATTCTTCTTAAAAAGAATTATAGCTGATTTCCCCCATGGTTTGGGGCACCTAACGTGGCACCTAATTTTGCAATAAAAATGCTAAATACATGTTATTTCCATTCCCTAGTATATAACCTTACACTTAGAATATCATTAAATAGGTCCATAAAATAGCTATCACGTATTTAGTGCCTATTGCTCACCACCTTGTACTTGATAAGCTGCACAGATTAATTTTTCCCTCAAAACAACCCTAAAGAGAGTATGACAAATAGCATTTCTTGCTCACAATTTGAGGATATTATTCAAAAAGATTAACTGGAAGGTACACTTTTGTGGCAGCTCATTAAGCTATGCATTCATTTGTGTACTTTTCTGTATGTATGTGACACTTCAATTAAAAGTTTTAAAAAGAGGGACAAGTAGCTAAAAGTTCATTCAAGTAGCTATTATAAAAACTATCTGTAAAGTGCTGAAATGTTTAGGAGGCCAAGGCGGGCAGATCACGAGGTCAGGAGTTCGAGACCGGCCTGGGCAACATGGTGAAACCCCGTCTCTACTAAAAATACAAAAATTAGCCGGGTGTGGTGGCATGTACCTGTAATCCCAGCTACTTGGGAGGCTGAGGCAGGAGAATTGCTTGAACCCAGGAGGTAGAAGTTGCAGTGAGCCAAGATCATGCCACTGCACTCCTGAGACTCTGTCTCTGGAAAAAAAAAAAAAAAAATAGACCAAGATATGGGTATATTTTATATTTTCCAAAATGATGAAATTTCTTCCCATTTCAAAATAGTATTTGTTGTCGAGATTTACCTGAATATTCGAAAGCCATTGTTATGAGTAAAGATGAAGTGTCATTTTCATTTAACTTTAAAGGAGGTGTTCTATTCATATGGTTCATTATCAAATAGTAATGTACTTTTCTTACTTAATGTGATTTACAGTTACAAGAATGTTTCTCCCTTCTTGTGACAGGTTTCGTGATGAGAAAATGAAAGAAAAACAAAGATACCAAGAGGAAAGGCTAAAAGCTGCTCTGGAAAAAGCAGTAGCACAACCAAGGAAAAAGGTTTGTTTTGCTATTAATAGATCCAGCCATATCAATATGTGAGTGCCTCTGTGGTACAAAAACAAAATACTTTATTCGTCTAACTTATCCAGGTTGAACTTCGGAAAGATAATCTTTCTTGTTTACAGCTTCAATTGGTCTCTCTGGTTCCTTGTTACTTTTAGAATAATTCAAATTAGTGGCTCTTCAGTTCTCAATTAGATACACTTTTCAGTAAAAGAAGCCTCTTCTCTCCTCTTTTTAGCCCTAGGTTCATTAAAATCAGATAATTTTTTTTCTTTTTAGTTTTTTGGAATAGATTATAAAAACTTATGGTTCAAAGTTCAAAAGATACGAGAGTATTCAGTATAAAGTCAGTCTTCCTCAGTTCCCCTTCCTGGAGTCAACCACTGTTAACAGGTTCATTTGCATCCTTCTGGAAATATACATACACAAATACGTATTTATGTACATATTCTTTTCCTTACTAATGACAGCTAGGAACTTGGCTTCTTTCACTCAGTCATGTTTTGGAGATGTGAACCCAGAGAATCGTAAGTAACTGTGGGGACTGTGTACAATCCCCACATTGTAAAGACAATGAGATTGACAGTTGGAGTTAAAATGATTTGCCCAGAGCCACTTTGACTTAGTAGCACAATCAGGACTAGAAGCCAAAGTTCTTTATTTTGCAAGACTACCTGTCCAATCAGAAGTTTGGGATTAGGTAGTCAGGTACATGTGGTCCATCAATTCTACACAGGGTAAGGAGTTTGTATCTATATGCCACTCTTTCCCTCCTCTGGGATAGCGTCTGAAATATATTCCAGAAAGACAATTTCATGGTTATCTGCAAAGCTACTGCGGATGCTGATTCTTACCACAGTGATAGCTAACACATAACGAATGCTTACTGTGTGCCTTACAACTAACCACAAGAGGTAAGAACTTGAAAACAATTCTGAAGTATGGGAATTGTTAATATGTGTCATGCCAAAAAAATGATTACTTCAAAATATTTTATTGAAATAAATACTTCATCTTAAAAAGGGTATTTATCTAGTTCAGTTCTTTCCATGAAGACTTTCCTTACCTGTCCTCTCCTCCCAAGAATTAACCATTCATCACCCTTCCACATGGACTACTTAGTAAACCCACCAAATTGAAATTATTATTTTTCAATATATTCAACTTTCCTTCTAGACCATGAGTTTGTATCCCTAATACCTGGCACATCATGGATACTTGATGTGTAGTGGATTAACAGACTAAAAATGAGTATAAAAACTAAAACTGGAAAAAATTGGGGGAAAAAATGGTTATCTGATAAATCAACAACACACAAAGACCTCTGATAGAAGGTGACCCAGTTAGGACACTTCATCATTGCTAATTTTCTCAGACAGTATTAATAACAAATGTTACCAAAGATCTCTGACAGTTAAAAATTCCAATATTAGAGAAGGAATTCAGACATTCTAGTCCCCCAAGGACATTTTTGTTGTTACAGTGATGGGGTAAAGTGCTATTGTTATTTAGGTTCTCTGGGGCCGGCAATGCAGGGGACAATCTCACATAAGAATTGTCCTACAATGTCAGTAGTGCCTTTTGAACACAGTGGCAATGTCCCATCAAATCTCATAGAATTATGGTAGTTTCCCCACTTACACATTTAATTTATACAAATTCAGCTATAAAAGCAAAACAAAATAAAAAGCGGAGGAGGGAATCCCAAAAGTAAAGAGAAAAATAAGTAGTAATATACTTGAGTATATATGACCCAGAGAGAATGAATAGGTATGAACTAGGGGTTTCCCAAAGCCTCTTCTGTTGGGAACACCTCCAGAAGCCAACCAGTGCTCAAGATGGTACGTGGTTTCCTGGACTTTTTATTTAACAAGATTTCTAAATGCTAGTCAGGTGCTCAACAGGAGAAAGCCATCTCTTCCAACCATGGAGGAAAAACTGGCTATGGCACTTACTGAGAAATAAAATGGTGGCCTTCAACATGGTGCTTTTCTAGGCTGACCACATTTGAACCGTATACTATTTGATGACTTTACCTAAGTTTTCCCACTTTCCAATAAAACCTAACTGCTGTGCCTTCTGCATACTTATCAGTGTCCAGTTTGCTACTCAACTTTGCCTAGCATGTTAAACATCCGTTAGGTTATAAGTCCCTTTTAACTGTGATTAGTTAATATTACAAACCATATTATTCCTTGTAAAAATCAAGTTAATATTGGTATTTCACAAATTTCAATAGAAAATGGCTATGCTCAAAAAATATTAAGTATTTTGTTTTTCTTTTGTTTCAGTTGGGAAGACGACTTGTCTTTCATTCAAAACCTCCATCTGGTAACAAACAGCAGCTACCTTTAGTCAATGAAACAAAAACAAAATCACAAGAGGAAGAATATTTTTTTACTTGAATAAAAGCAGTAAGACATTTTATTACCAGAATGTCTTAGGTGTATTTTGTAAAGTTTGGCTTTCACTAATGGCAATATTCTGCCCCATGTACCAGGCCTAATCAATTTGAGGAAGACAGGCCCTTATTCTAAGGGCTACAGGATTAGGAATGAGTTATTTTTTTTGTTGTTGAAGTCTTTAAGTATTCATATCGTAAGTATTATTCCATATAGCTAAACATTTTTATCTGTACTTTGAGTTGTCCCACTTGGGGATACACAAAGATAATTTACTGATAAAACTATGGTAAATGAACACTGAAGTGTAATAATGGCCATTCTCTTACAACATGAGAATGTAAATGATATATTTTCTCAACCCATCTGTAGGGAAGTTCATAGCATACTGTTATTACTATGGAATATACATTTTAACAATGTACAACCCTAAAATACCTGAAGGGTTTTGAGGGGCTTAAAACTCAATCTCGAGGGTACAGTCTCAGAACATAATGGTGAGACTGGTTTTTATTTGACATTACATTTTGTTCAGAGAACTTTCTTCTCTTCAGTGAACAAACCGTATGCTTTCAGCCTGAATGTCAGTTCCCAATTTCTGTTGTGTCCTGTCTGTACAATCATTTTAATTTTTAGAAGATGTTTCAATTTTAGCTACAATATGTGCATTTAGCTTATACTGACACAGAATTAACATGTAATTTACTGACTACTAAGTAAAATAAGACAGTATATTATTAATACCAAGAAAATGTTTAATTTTATACATGTTAAAAGTGGCTCAAAAATAACTTTAAAAGAAAAAGTTGCATTTAAAAGGTCTCAGCTAATAAATAATTTTACAAGAAAAGGTCTGAAATTCACCTTCATAAAAATATCTAAAGCATATAAATAATTATCCTTTATGAAAAAAAAGAATCTTGGGCTCACAAAAGAAAAGCAACTTAAATGAAATTCAGTGGCTTTTAAAGCATTAGTTCTGTGCGTAATCTTTCCCAATTGGTTCAACATTTCAGCTTTGCTTGTAAATATCTGAATACAAACAGTTCACAAGTCAAGTTGAAAAACAAACAAATCTTTATTGTCTAGAAATATATATAAAAAAAACCCCCCCGCAAAAGATGCTATTCTCTCATTTCCCCATCTTCTTCCTCTTCTTCCACACCTCTGATATAAAGGACATTATTACACCTGTAAATAGAAAAAGTCGATTTTGTTGTTCCAACCAGAAACCATGTATGATCTGAATTACTGTATTTTTATTATGAAAATACTGAATGCTATATTTACAATATTCTTGTCTCTAAAAAAAATTTTTAAATATATTCGTTTTAAAAAAAAGTTTCACATAGATTTGTTGAAAAGCACATGGCACTTATTTTCCACCATGTGGTTGTTATAAAATGACATCTTTATGATTTTCCAAAGGAAATAATTACCAGAATTTGGAGCTTTGAAGCTAGTACAGAAAATCAACATAACAAAACAGCCAGACCCAACTAAAATTCAAAACTAAGTTCCTGCAACGAAGGCCACTGCAAAAGATTATAGCTAAGAGCTAGAAAATTTAACATCAACACTAGAAAAATCTTTTGGCCAGTTCCAAAACATTTGAAAACTTACCTTTGACAAGTTTAACAATTTCAAAGACTTCTGAAGGCTAACTGTAAAGTATTATAATAGTGATTTTTTTAAAAAAAGTAATTCCAAAATTGAGGCACTAATATATTTAGAACAGGTATTCCTAATGCTCACCAGTGACTCCTTACGTATACTACTGCTGTTTGTTACCTTATTAAAACTTCACCCAGATGTCCAGACAAAGCTCCATCTATGTATTCTTCTGTATTTGCAAGCTTTCAATAAAAAGAAATATATTAGTATAATCACACGGGAGGAAAATATTACAATACAGCTAATATTGGTGAGAGAACTCATTAACTGAGACCTTTCTATACCAACAACTCAAATTTATCTATAATTAATAAACAGAAGATGAGCTTTCTATTACTATTGTAGTACTTTTGGTTTCATATAAACCTTCAATAAAATTAATATTCATGGATGTAGAACAAATATATAATAAAGCTTGTTTCAACATAAGTTTCTGAATCTCCCAGGTTATGTAATATTTCTTTCTATTAGATATCAAAACAGTGTGTGGAAGAAGGCAGTCTCTAATTTATGAATAAATTGTGATTAAAAAGTTTTCTGAAAATTCATTCTAAAGAACCAGACGTTAAGTTTTCTCAGAGTAAAACATTATAAATCATATTGAGGTGTCCAGATGGGTATATGAAAGCTATGGCTAACATGCCAAATACTTTTATATTAGTCAACAACCAAAGCAAATAATTGACTAAGAATTTTCTTCTTTTCCTGTCTTTTAAGAAACAGGGTCTCCCTCTATTGCCCAGGCTGGAATGCAGTGGCACAATCATAGCTGACCAAAACCTTGAACGCCTGGGCTCTTCCTGCCTCAACCTCCAGAGTAGCTAGGACTAAAAGCATGTGCCACAAAGCCTGGCTACTTCAAAACAATTTTTTTTGTAGAGATGAGATCTTGCTATATTGCCCAAGCTGGTCTTGAATTTCTGCCTTCAAGTGATCCTCCCACCTTGGCCTCCCAAAGTGCTGGGATTACAGGCATGAGCTACCACATCTGGGCCTGAATAAGAATTTTTTTTAAATTATGTACTAATAAACAGGGAAAAACAAGTTCTTAAGAGAAAGTTAAATAGTTAACAGTGACCTTTACAGTTATTTTGGTGAACTATAGCAAAGTAGTGTGTTTCCCTTACGGTATTATTATGAATCAAATGTCTGAGCTCTTCTTACTTTACAGTTATTTTGGTGAATTATTTCTAATTTTATATCAAAATGTTTAGCTTTCCTTCTACATATAGGTAACAAGCTTTACTTATAATTAAAAGAAAAATCACAATCAATGCCACCTGGGACTCAGAGACGGCACTAAGGAGTGATAGGAGAGAGGGAGGTTTCCTTCACAACTAGGCATGTGGAAAAGGAAAAGTAGGGCTTAACAATAAGGATTAAAATAGGATGTTTCATAAGGCATGAAAAACATGTGAATGAACACTACTACTGGATGTTACTCCCTCCCTTATAGAAAACAAAAACTAATCTCCATTATCCAGATGATACTGTTTTGTCTGAAATATACCAGGTTTTTGAGACAATTAGTTTGTATATAACAGCTGTAAGAAATAATGTATTAAGAGCAATTAATTTTTTGTAAAAAGTAATTACAACCTTTAACTGGTTTCTAAATGACACAATAATGCTCCAAATACTTTCTATCATGTATTAAATACAGTCTTCACCATCACTTAACAGGCTCTCTATGGACGCCATTTTAACCTAACTTTCTGTCATTCTTCCCTTAACTCAATCTGCTCTGGCCTTTTTGCTGTGCCTTGAACACACCAAGCATGCTTCTGCCACAAGGCCTTTGTACTTGCTGTTCCCTCAAACTGGGATGCTTTTCCCCGATACTCACCTGAGTTGTACACTAATTCTGGTATCTTCCAGGTTTCGCCTCCTCAGAGAGGCTATCCTATATAATATTGCACATACTGTCTATTCCCTTTTTCTTCATGGATGGCATCTATCATGCCTATTATCACATTATATTACCACCTCCCACCACTAAAACATAAACTGTTGAGGGCAGGGACTTTATTTTGTTCAATGCTATATTCACAGTGCCAGGTACATAATGGAACTCCATAAATATTTGCTGAGTGAACAAATTCAAACACTGGTATCAATATGGTTGACTACTCAAAGTGGTTGCTTACTCAGACATTTTGCAACTCTAGCAGGGTCACTAGGAAGCTATATTAATTCTAAAACAAAATTCACCCTTTGGAAGTGTACAATTCAGTGGTTTTCAGTATATTCAAAAACCTGTGCAACTATCACCACTAATTCCAGAATATTTTCATCACAATTCATATACTTCCCCCCAGATTTTTCTATAGTCTTGGTAAATGATTCCTGTTTAAGGAATTTTCCAAACTCAAACTATGCTTTGGGGACCTTAATGTCATGTGCTCAGGTGGTAATTGCCTAAGTTAAGGAAAATCAGAGCTCTCTGCCTACTTAAGTACTCCTTTTAGTACTCTGCTTACAAGTATGGAGTCCTTGGATTCATGATTGGATTGACCACCTGTCTTGATAGCCTTTAAAAACCTGCCTGGAAACTACTACCATTAAAAAACAACAAAAAAACCCAAACTAATTTTTTAAATGTGCAAAAGACATCAACAGGCATTTCTCCAAAGATAAACAAATGGCCAATAAACACATGAAAAGGTGCTCCACATCATCAGCCAAATGCAAATCAAAACCACAATAAGATACCACTTCACACCCATTAGAATAACTATTTTATAAACACCCACAGAAAATAATCAGTGTTGGTGAGGATGTGGAGAAACTGGAACCCTTGTGCATTGCTGGTGGGTGTGTAAAACCACATAGCTGCTGTGGAAAATACTGTGACAGTTACTCAAAAGAAAAAAAAATTTCTCTGTCATCCAGCCTAGAGTGCAGTGGTGCGATCACGGCTCACTGCAGCTTCAACCTCCCCAGGCTCAGGTGATCCTCCCACCTCAGCTTCCTGAGTAGCTGGGAATACAGGTGCCCACACCACCATGCCTAGCTAATTTTTGTATTTTTTTTGTAGAGATGCAGTTTCACTATGTTGCCCAAGCTGGTCTCAAACTCCTGGGCTCAAGCAATCTGCTGCCTCAGCCTCCTAAAGTGCTGGGATTACAGGCATGAGCCACCATGCTTGGCCTCCTTAAAAAATTAGACATAGAATTACCAGTAATCCAGTAATTCCACTTCTAGGTATATACCCCAAAGAGCTGAAAGCAGGGACTGGAACAGACACTTGTATACCCATGTTCACAGCAGCATTATTTACTACAGTCCAAAGAGGGAAGCAACCCAGTGTCCACCAAGAGGCAAATGGATTAGAATGTGGTATATCCATACAATGGAATATTATTCAGTCATAAAAAGGAAATTCTGACCATGCTACAACATGGATGAACCGTGAATAATACACTACGCTAAGTCAAACAAGCCAGACACAAAAGGATAATATACGATTCCACTTATATGAGGTATTATGCATGGTCAAATTCATAGACATGTAGAATAGTGGTTACCAGGGGTTAGTTAGGTGGAGGAAGGAATGGAAAATCATTGTTTAATGTTTAATTGTAAAATTATTGTTTAATGTAAAATTATTGTTTAATGGGCAAAAAATTTCACTTTTGGATGATAAAAAAGTTCCAGAAATGGATAATGGTGATGGCTGCAGAACAATGTGAAGGTACTTAATGCCACTGAATTATACACTTAAAAATGGTTAGAGTGGCAAAACTGTAATGTATATTTTACCAGAATAAGAAAAAATTAATTACAAAAAAACCACCAAAACACACGGCTGAATCATTTACAGAAACTCGTTTGACAGACATACAGTCAGGTCAATTCCTTCGGCAGATCTGTGTTTCCCCTGAAGGAATGAATTTCCTCAATAGCTTTGGTGTTGTGCCTTTAGCATCCATTAAAAGACTCAAGAATTTCACTTGAAAACTTTCTTTCAGGGCTAAATGTGAGAAATGTTTTGTTTTCTCCAGCAAATTAGTGTGTTTCCCTTATGGTATTATTATGAATCAAATGTCTGAGCTCTTCTTTAACTACTAGGAATAAAATCTGTAGCTGAATTCTGGTTTAAGTCCATGTCTTATATCTAGTGTATCACAGTATCTTCCCTGGCTTTGACTTTATTTTTGAATTTTGCTGTATATTTGTCAATTTAATTGTATGTATTCTTATTAGTCAGACTAAACCTTTGAAAAATAAGGTGAAGCAAAATAAATGCAATGTTATGACCTTTACAGCTCTTTAGCTTACCTGCATGTTCATGTAGCCATCTACAGATACCAGATAGCCCTTGTACTCCATTCCCCACTTAAGTTTCACCATCACTGGCTTTCCTGTTAGTCCATTGAGGAAAGGTTTGGGATTGAGGGGTAAACTCTGCACAAAGAACAAAAAAGGATCCAATTAATTATTTTTCCTCCCACCACCAACTCTCTTCTACCGAATCACCAATATTTTGTGGTATGCAAATGAAGAAAACTTTTGACTCCTTATTATTTTAGTACATAATTTTCACTTTTATTTGTTGAAGAGTACCAGGGAAATTTAAATATCCAGTTAGCCAGTTTCACCTTTAACCCATCAAAACAAAACACTATTCACTTAAGATACACTGACTACCGACATCACTGACTGTTCTGAGCTCTAAAGAAACAAAGATAAAGGAACTAAAAAAAAAAAAAAAAAAAAAAAAATGCGGGCCAGGCAGGGTGGCTCGTATCTGTAATTCCAGTAATCTGGAAGGCCAAGGCAGGGGGATCACTTGAGGTCAGGAGTTCAAGACCAGCCCAGGCAACACAGTGAGACCCCCATCTCTAGCAAAAAGAGTCGGGTGTGGTGGTGCACACCTGTAGTCCCAGCTACTAGGGAGGATAAGGTGGGGGGACTGCTTAAACCCAGGAGCTCGAGGCTGCAGTGAGCTATGATCAGGCCACTGCACTCCAGCCTGGGCAACAGAGCAAGACCTTGTCTCTTATAAATAAATAAATAAATGATCCCTGTCCAGAAGTTGGAGATGGGGAGGGGAACTCTTCACATACAAATAATTATATTGCATACTGCAATGTAGTAAAAGGAGATATACTAGGCACAAGGGTACCAAAGCAATCCAGGGAAAAAAAGGAAAGGTTGCCTGAAACAAGTAATACCTCAGTTTTAAAGGATGAGAGTTTATTTCCAGAGCGGGAAAAAATGCTGTTCCAGGCAAGGCTAGCTACTTATGTAAAAGGAGGGAAGAGTGATGCAACAAGGTGATTTTGGGGACATACAATTCAGCATTGTCAGTCAAAGCCCCAAATATAAGACTACAGAAGGAAGCAGAGGGCAGATCATGCTTGACAGTATTTAACTGTGGAAGCTAGGGCTAGGTCCTATCTGACTTTGTCACTAGCACTGCCTCTTACTTACAGCAATTACTTAACGTTTATTTATTCAGCAAACCATTAACATCTCCAGTGATTTCGGGTTTTGCCCTCTTCTGCTCACTCACCAGTCAAAGAAAGAAAAGAACTAAGAAACTTGGCTACTAACCCCCTCTAACATAAGCATATTCGGAGTGATCTTGATATGGCGATTACTCCAATAACCTAATGAGTCTCAAGTTTTCATTCTCCAATTTGTTATCCACCACAGCAACTATGATTTTTTAAAGTGCACATCAGATTGTCATATTTCTGCTTAAAATGATTCAATGGCTTCCAACCGAATCATGTTCAGTTGATTTGGAGTACAATCAAAACCTCCCAATACAGCCTAAGAGGTCCTGCCCAACGCCTGCTCCTCCGATACCAACTCTTAACCACTATTCTCGCAAGTGGCTGTACCTTTCTGTCAATTTCTCCAACTGACCAAGCTTTCTTTCCGGCCGCAGGTCTTATGCTCCTATTCCCTGTGCTCGGTAGACGACTCCTACTGCTCTTTAAAGGGTCGTATTTCATGACACTTAGGCTTCAAGTTAAATTCCACCTCCCAGGGAGGCCATCTCTGACTAAGCCTCTAATGTCTAACGCGCACCCTCACAGCCTCCTGTCTGCATTGTTCTTAGCACTTATTATTTGCAATTGCATACTTGTTATTTTTTGACTAATGTCTGTCTTCCCCACCCAATTGAGTTAATCTAGAGCATGGCCGTATCATTACTTTCATGGAATGAAAGTGAATTTTGGAGTGTGGTTAAGTGGGAAGTGCAAATTCTCTTTGACTTTTACCCCGACCCTATAGCCCCAACTAAGAATACCCCAGGCCCAGATTCAAACAAAGAGGAGAAGGCACAGGCACCCCTAGGAAAAGAAATGCATCGGGAGGAGCACGCGCCTCAGAAACCCTAAAAGGAGAGTAAAAGGAGCTGGCGAGCGGGTGCGCGGCGCCTCACGCGGATGAATGGGAAACGCGCGAAGCAACCATCAGGCCCCGCAAGGCTGGTCTCCCTCCTTTTCTCCCCGCTTCTCCCGCCGTTCTCTTTCTCCTTACCATCGTGACCACGGCCGAATGTTGCAGGCTACTCTCTGCCGACCAGGCCGCCGCCCGTCCCTCGTGACTACAGCAGGTACCGCAGGTCCCGAGCCGCTGAGTTTCAAGAGAAATGGCCGCCAAACAGGAGTATAACCTTTCACCTCCCACCACGGCCCTTCCTGCCTCTGTGATTGGACGCAAAGAGATGCGTGCTGATTGGAGGAGATGGCTGGACCAGTATCTCCTAGCAACCGGCAGCGGCTTGGGTTTGCGCCTTCAAGGCGGCGCGCGGATCTTGGGAAACCGGCTCTGAGAATCGCTGTGAGGCAGCCAAGGACTGGAGGCAGGCCGGTGTTTGTCAATGTGCTGTCCTTCCTAGAGGGGCGGTCTGGGAGAGGCTGTGTAACGGATGTGACTTCTCCCCAACTTGGCTAATGGGGATTTACTTTGTCTTTTTACACCCGTGAGAATGTTCGGGGTTCCGGAGTTCCTTCCTCACTCTTCCAACAGGTTGCATGATTTAGGGGCGCCTCTGCCGCAGGCCCTTTCTACCTGAGTGTTCTCTCTTCTGCAACACCCGTTTCAACCCCATTTAAAGGAACTGGGGGCTAGCCAGACTAGACTAGGGGCGGCGAAACGCACTGACGGGAGTCGGATACAGAATTTCTTGCAAACGAGGTCAAGTTGCGTCTGGGTTACGGTGTCATGCCCCACCCCCGCCCCACGACCCCGCCGGCCCTACCTTTCTTTTGCATCGCCGGCAGAGACCGACACGGCCTTCTTACGTGCATTTGAAATTACCTAAGGGCCTAAGCAATATTTCCTCTATCACGGATTAAAACTTTCGATGTAACGGTGTTATCTGAATCTCACTAGTTTTTGTCGTAATCCTAGTGAGTTCGGCTCACTCTGATCTGAAAGGCTAAATGCGGTTCTTGGAGAACACGCCCTTTGGGAAGTAACGCTTTTTTGCGGCCCTAAAGAGATAGATCTGGAGTTGAGGATGAAATGTTGGGTGTTGAGGCATTGTGGAGCAGTGGGCAAGACTTTGGAGAGGGCCTGCATTCGGAACCTGCGTCTGTCAGGCGCGGCCGGTGTTGGGCAGTGTCTTAACCCCGAGGGCCATTGTTTCCTCGGCAGGAACGCAGCTTTAAAAACGGAACCATCCTCAGCGTGGTTGCGAGAATTTAACGTAAAACGGGGCTTGGCCTTGTAAAAGCTTAGTGTTTCACGTAAATGTTGAACACTGACAAGACAATGATTGTCAGTGTAGTTTTTACCAAACAGTTACTAGATTTATTCACCCTAAATTTCAGTGGATTTCTCCCTTAGTTTGTCTATTGTTTTATGAACTTTAAGTCTTTGTACAGACTTTGAGTTCCTATTATGTGTCAGGCTTTTTCAACAATTGTGGAAATCTTCCCTCACTGTCTGATTCGGGGTGATAGCCCCGTTTAAGAGATGAGGAAGCAGGCCCAGCAGGTAACTGTAACCAGTTGAGGGTAGCTGTCCGAGTTCTTGGCGTTTTCAACAAAGAATTGGACAAAACGCACAAACAAAGCAAGGCAGCGAAAGCAGAGATTTATTTAAAATGAAAGTAACACTCCACAGAGTGGGTACCCCCGGTGCAAGCGGCTCAAGAGCACTGGGTACAGAATTTTCTGGGGTTTAAATACCCTCTAGAGGTTGACCATTGGCCCACAACCAGTCTGATTGGTTGCAGGAGGGGACCAATCAGAATGAAGAGCATGCCCACGACCAGTCTGATTGGCTGTGGGAGGGGACCAATAAGAGGTACTTTCATTTTTCAACTGCCACGCAGAAAATGGAGGGGTTGAAATGGGAGTAGCCTCTGATACCCAGTCAGCATGGATGGGCCCTAGGTTCCCTGCCTCTAGCCCCTATTCTTCTGCCTCATAGCTTGCTCAGGACCACATACCTGGGTTTCAAAACTCTGCTTTTTCTACTTCATGAAGCTACCTTTCAAAGACTCAATATGTACTTTAGAAGCCTGCCTCTTTAGCTGTTTTCTCAGTGAAGCAAAACGAAATACTACAGTAAACACATTATGTAAAGATAGTGTATTTAAGGTTGGTTTTCCTTTTCATGTTAATTTTTTTTTTTTTTTATTTGAGACAGGGTCTCATTCGGTCACCCAGGCTGGACTGTAAAGGTGTGATCTTGGCTTACTGCAGCCTTCACCTCTTGGGCTCAAGAGATCCTCCCACTTCAGCCTCCCAAGTAGCTGGGACCACAGGCATGTGCCACCACACCCAGCTAATTTTTAAATGTTTTGTAGAGATAGGGTCTCGCTATGTTGTCCAGGCTGGTCTCAAACTCCTGGGCTCCAGCTGTGTACCCACCCTCGCCTCCCAAAGTGCTGGGATTACAGGCGTGAACCACCATTCCTGGCCCATATTAAATTTTAATCTTAAATACCTTATTAAAATTAAGTGGGCATAAGTCATTGATATTTGTCTAATTATAAATATTATACAAAACTTTGGAAAATATAGAAAGTTCTAAACAATAAACCTAAAATCACTAGTAATCCCACCAATCAAAGAAAACGATTAACTTTTATTTAATATATGCACTTTTTTTTTTTTTTACAAGGTATCTACAGTTTTTTGTTGTTGTTGTTTGTTTTTTCTTTTTTGTTGTTGTTTTGGAGACAAAGTCTCACTCTGTCACCCAGGCTGAAGATAAGTGGTGCGATCTCAGCTCACTGCAACCTCCGCCTCCCAGATTCAAGCAATTCTCGTGTCTCAGCCTCCTGAGTAGCTGGGACTACAGGCATGCAGCATCACGTCCAGCTAATCTTTTGCTAATTTTTTTTTTTTTTTTTTTTTTTTTTGGTGGGGACGGGGTCTTACCACTTTGCCCAAGCTGATCTTGAACTCCTGAGCTCAGGCAATCCGCCCACCTCAGCCTACCAAAGTGCTAGGATTACAGGTGTGAGCCACCACACCCAGCCTACACACAGTTTTGTAACTTGTTTTCTTCACTTTATATTGAGCAAATTCTCATATGACTAAATATACTCTTCTAAAATGTGGCTTAATGTCTTCATTATACTTTGTATTTTGCATCTGTGATAATGTATTATTCTATTATTTTCAATTTTTCTCCTGTTATAAACAGTCTGCACTGAACATACTTTTACATGAATCTTCAAGTGTATTTTTGATTCTTTACCATAAATTCTTAAAAATATAATTCCTAGGTTAAAAGGCATTACTATTTTAAAAGCAAATATATATATTGCCATGTTGGCATATGGCTCCACAGAATATTCATCAGAATAATTGCTTCAAATATAGGGGAAATAACAGGCTTTATATTTTTTCGAAGATGAGATAGAATACATTTTGAGCACATATGAAGAAAATGACCCCTAATTGTTAATTAGGATGAACAGTTTGGTGAGTTCTACCATTATTATCCTATAACCCAAAAATTCCAGTGGTATACAACCATCTAAAAAGGAATTTATGAAATGATTTAGAAATACTTACTGAGGTGAGTAAAATAAATGTGTGAATTTTAAAACCTCTTTGAGAAGCAGGGGACCAATACATATTGAATGCCTTTCATGTTATGCCAGGATATTTTATTATGTAATTAATCTAATTTAAATCCTCACAGTACTTCAAGGTAGATATTATTATCATCCCCATTTTAGAGATGAGGAGACAGCTTCAGAGAGATTATGTATTTTTGTTGAAAGCCATGTGGAAGGTAAAATGGCTCCAAAGCCTAAGATTTTTCCTTTATACAATGCTGCCGCTCCCAAAAATGTGGTTAAGTAGAGTACAAATAAATATATAGAAATACAAATATTAATGCAGTCAATGAAGAGGGATAGCATTTAGGAAGTCACTTTTGAAATTGATGAGCTCTTCTTTTTGTTTTGTTTATTCTCATAATTCCAACATCTTATTTTTTTTCTGATTATGGCCAGAATCAGCTACAGGTATGATCGGAATAGGTTTAAAGGAGGAAAAATCCAAGATTTGAATGCTGTCTGGTGGAAGCTTTTTATATATTTTTTGTTAAACCTGAGAGATATGGTATTCTGTCTAGCGAAGAAGTTAAGATTAAAAAATACATGTTTCCTTGGATCATACAAACACTGAACCTAGATTAGAATTCAAATCTTTTTGGTGGTTCAAAGCCCATTGTACCATTGTAGAGAGACAATCATACCTCAAAGGTATAGGAGCATAGGAACCCCCTCTCTCACCTCTTAATGTTTGATATTTGAGTCTGAGAAATAAATAGACAATAGACCAATTGGTCTATCTATCCAAAACAAGGAGAAAAAGCACAGCGTAATTGATTTATGCGCACGGGAGCATCACAGGAAGGCGAATGCCCAATTCTAGTAGCGCTAGACTCAATAAGGTCTAGAAGTTTATATACCCTTATTCATAGGGGAGAGGGGAATGCAGGATGTAGACAATTTTAGAAGAGTAATAAGTGATTTTTACAAGAGATGAATGGGTCCATAGAACAGACAATAGTCTGGGACAAAGTTCATCTGGGCTGTAGGTATGGTGTTTGATTTTCAGTCTTTTCCTCTGTGATATGAGTTTAATTTTCCTTGGTTAATGAAATTTCAGTAAGAAGATTGAAGACAATTGTTTTCCTCTTCAGTGGATTGGATCTTTAGGTAGATAAGGAAACTTCAGAGAAAAGTCTCTTCCTGTGCTTCAGGAGAGGGGGAGGGGCAAGAGATGGGGGGTGGGAGAAGGTCAGAGAGAAGGTCAGACCTTGGTTCTGAGGCTGCTGCTTTAGTGCAAAGTATCAGTATGCTTTGGGGTATCATTTTCTGAGCCCCAACAAAGGAAACTTGGTATTGTGGTTAGGAGCCAATACTGTCTGAGTTCAAATCCTGACTCTGCCATGTGCAGGTTTTCTCTGCTTCAATCTCCTCATCAATAAAGAGGATGATCATGATAGTACCCATCTTAAAAAAAAATTTTTTTTTAATGAGGTGGGCTCTAACTATGTTGCCCAGGCTGGTCTCAAACTCTTGGGCTCAAGCAATCCTCCTGTCTCAGTCTCTCAAGTGGTGGGGATTATGGGTGTACACCACCATGCCCAGCTCAATACCCATCTTATAAGACTGCTAGTAGGATACAATATTTGTGGTGTTTATGCACCTCCTGATACTGAATAGTTTCTGTAGCGAGGTACATGGGCACGTGAGTAGGTCAATGTGACCTACTAATAACTAATACCAATAACTAATATTGGACTACTTGTTTGCTGCTTGCTAAACTGCTGCTTGCTCAAAAAGTTGTGGGCTGTTGGCTCTGATTCTTCAGCTGTGCTGGAATCCACTGTGCACCTGACATCTATCTATCTGGGTCTATCACTTCACCTCTTGGGACCTGGGGGGCAAGGGAGGCTGACACGGCTAAGACAATGCTTCTGCTGTTTGCTGTGTGTAGTAAACTGTCTTGTTCTGATCCACATAGTCTCATTGTTTCCTTTTGGCACCTGTGGAGAGATAGCAGGTTTACTCCTTGCTACCTAAAGTTGGAGTTCTTTCCTGACTCTCACAGGGTTAACATTAAATGAAGAACATTAAGTGAGATAATATATGCAAAGCAGTACAATATCTGGTCAGTTCGATAAATGTTTGTTCTCCTACATTTATATTCAATCAAAATCTAACTATCCCCAAAAGTGTTGGTTTAAGTAATGTAAAACCAATGTAAAAGTAGCACCTTATATATTTAAGGGGAGACCAATCCCTTTATGGACCAGAAAATTACTTTGCCTAATAACTCAAGATATAAGAGATTAGTCTAGACCCAAAATCACATTTATTAGCCATTAAGTGCAGAGGGAGCTGGGGGGAGCTAGCAATCAAGGACCTGGGAAACAAGTGAGACAGAAAATGAATGGATGCATACAATTTGTTCATATATATTGAGTTATGTTAAAAAAGCAGTATGGGCCAGGCAGTGTGGTTCATGCCTGTAATCGCAGCGCTTTGGGAGGCCGAGGTGGGTGGATCACTTGAGGCCAGGAGTTCAAGACCAGCCTGGCCAACATGGTGAAACCCCATCTCTACGAAACCTCGTCTCTATTAAAAGTACAAAAATTAACCAAGCATGGTAGTGCACACCTGTAAGCCTAGCTACTCAGTAGGCTGAGACACAAGTATCACTTGAACCCAGGAGGCAGAGGCTGCAGTCAGCCGAGATGGTACCACTGCACTCCAGCTTGGGTGACAGAATGGGACTCTGTCTCAAAAAAAGAAGACAGTATATATGGTAGCAGAAGATAATAAAAACAGTATATTTAATAGCACATTATATGATTGTTTTATATGATTGACAACATAATGGTTGATAATGCTGGTTCTAGAGGCCAGATTCGAATCTGAGTTTGAATCCTGCCCCCAACACTTACTAGTGGGAACTTGTGTAAGTTACCTGCCCTCACTAAGCTTATTTTCGCATGACATAGGGATGATTGTTTCTTTCTCCCAGTGTGGTAGTGGATGTTAGGAGTTAATACAAGGTTGTTCCTCTATCCTTCCTGAAGATGCAGTTTTAAAACCATTAGATGGAGTGAGCAAAGTATGCACCTGTGCTGGGGCATGGGGGTAGTCACAGTGGTCTGAACGGAGTGAGGAGAACATCCACATAAGAGAACAGCCAGTGTGGGGTGTCAGAGCCTGAGCAGGAGGAGGAAGGTATCTACATAGGAGGGTGGGCAAACTTGGGAAGTTGGTGCCTGAGGAGGTGAGGATGGTGATCACGCGTGGTGAGGGGCAGCCCAGCACCAGCCATTGGAGCCCAAGTAGGATGAAGCATCCCCAGAGGATGGCCTGACAGGGAGTGTTGGAGCCTGAGTGGGGTTAAGAGGGTGTCCACACTGCGGGGAAGAGGGTGGCCTGCTGTGGAGTGTCAGAGCCTAAAGGAAGCGAGGAGGATGTCCATGCAGAATGACCTGGCACCCTGTGTCAGAACCTGAATGGAATGAAGAAGAAATGCAGGGGAGGGGACAGTGGCAGGAAGGGAAATTTGTTACAAGGGCACTAATCAAAGGAATCAACCTATAACAATGAGCATACTTAATGCTCAGGTTTTAGTTTCTAGAAACTGCTTCCCACTAAAGGAACCGGGATCCCTTTGAACATTGGCTATTTCCAGTCTTCTTCACTATAGTAACTGGTAGACAACATCTTATTACAATCCAATGATCAAACAACTATCGTTAGCAATTGGAAAATCAAAATCAGGTGCCACATGATAAGATGCAAAAAAAAGATGCATTCTGTGATATTCTTACCAAAGCCACATAACTTGAATCTAGTGATCAGGAAATATCAGACAAACCACATTGAGGAACAAAGTGGCCTGCAATATTCAAGAGTGTCAAGGCCGCAGAAAGATCTCCACAATAAATTGCTGAGAAAGACAAGGCACAGAATAATTTACAAAATATGCTGCCTCTGTGTAAAAAGAGAAGGAAGGGGATAACAAGCTATCCATTTCTGTGTATGTGCATAAGTATACTGGAGGGCTCCTAAGATACTAAGAACACGGGTTGCCTATGGGTGTAGTGGGAACTACACTGAGGGCAGACAACGATGAGATGTTTCACTATGCATTTTTTAACAACTTTTAATTATACAATTCACATATAAACCATTTCAAAGTATACAATTGAGTGGCATGTAGTACATTCACAGTGTTATTGCAACCACCACCTCTATATAATTCCAAAACATTTTTGCAACTTCATTTGTTTGTTTGTTTTGGGATGGAGTCTCGCTCTGTCACCCAGTTTGGAGTGTAGTGGTGCAGCCTTGGCTCACTGCTAACCTCCGTCTCCTGGGTTCAAGCGATTCTCCTGGTTCAGCCTCCCGAGTAGCTGGGATTATAGGCACATGCCACCACACCCAGCTAATTTTTGTATTTTTAGTATAGACGGGGTTTCACCATGTTGGCCAGGCTGGTCTTGAACTCCCGACCCCAAGTGATCTGCCTGCCTCGGCCTCCCAGAGTGCTGGGATTTCAGGCATGAACCACTGTGCCCAGCCCATTTTCACAACTTTAAAAGAAAACTCTGTAGTCATTAAGCAGTCCCTCCCTATCTTCCTTCTCTCCTAGCCCATGGCAACCCTCAATCTGCTTTCTATCTCTGTAAATTTACCTGTTTTGGATATTTCATATAAATAGAAACAACATGTGACCTTTTATATCTGGCTTTCACTAAGCGTAATATCTCCGAGCTTCACCCACATTGTAGCTTGTAGTAGTACTTCATTCCTTTTAATGTATGAGTATGATTCCATTGTGTGTATATACCACATTTTGTTTATCCCTGCACCTGTTGATGGACATTTGGGTTGTTTCACCTTCTGGCTACTGTGAATTTTGCTGCTGTGAACATTTGTGTACAAGTATTTGTTTGAATACCTGTTTTCAATTTCTTTGGACATATACCTAGGGGTGTGGAATTGCTGGGTCATATCATAGTTTTACATAGAACTTTTTCTGAGGAACTGCCAAACTTTTCCACAGCAGCTGCGCCATTTTATATTCCCACCAGCAATGTATGAAGTTTCCAATTTCTCCACGTTCTCACCAACAGTTTGTTATTTTCCATTTTTGTTGTTGTTTTAATTGTAGCCATGCTAGTGGCTATAAAGCAGTATCTCATTGTGGTTTTGATTTGCATTTTCCTAATGACAAATGATGTTGAGAATCTTTTCATTTGTTCATTGGCCATTTGTATATCTTCTTTGGAGAAATATCGTTCAAATCCTATATACCCTTTTAATGTTCTATTTTTGGAAACTTTGAATGTATTGCCTAATTAAATAAAAGAAAAAGTCATTTAATTGTTTTGGATCTTATTTTCTTTCTTTATACACTGTAGGGATTGGGCTAGTTCAGAGTTTTCAACCTTGATATTATTGACATTTTGGGCCAGATAATTCTTTTTTCTTTCTTTTTCTTTTTTTCTTTTTTTGAGACCCCGTTTTTTTGAGACGGGGTCTCTCTCTCACCTAGGCTGGAATGCAATGGCTCAATCTTGGCTCACTGCAACCTCCACCTCCCGGGCTCTAGTGATCCTCCCATCTCTGCCTCCCAAGTAGCTGGAACCACAGGTGTGCACCACCATGCCCAGCTAATTGTTTGTATCTTTGGTAGAGACAGGTTTTCGCCATGTTGTTCAGGCTGGTCTTGAACTCCTGAGCTCAAGCAATCTGCCTGCCTCAGCTTCCCAAAGTGCTGGGATTACAGGAGTGAGCCACCGCGCCCAGCCATGAATAATTCTTATTTTGTGACTTGTCCTGTGCATAGTAGGTTGCTTAGCAGCATCCTTGGCCTCTACCCATTAAATGCAAGTAGTCCCTCCCCCACCCAGGTTTGACAACCAAAAATGTCTCCAGGCATTGCCAAATGTCCCCTGGGGAGCACAGTTGCCCCTGGTTGAGGATCACTGGAGATCAATGGCCCCACAGGCCCCTGAACCTGGATCAGTTTGCAGGTAGTGTTGTGGCTTTGCAAACTGTTTTCAAAAATGAAAAATAACTAAGAAATTGTACATTTGTTTTAATAAAGATGCTATCGACTAAGACCTCATGTGTCTTTTCCTTGCCTTTGCTTGGAATGAAGTCAACTTAAAATACAGATACTGGTGGATCCTCATGGGTCAGAAGCTCTGACTGGCATTTATTTGTGTATCTGATTATTAAAATGGGAAACAAATTTGAAATAAATGATGTCTTTGAGTTTCGTAAATCATAGATTCAATCTGTGGGGGAGAGTAGGTAATAAAAGAAGTCTGTGGATGAAATGGCTGGAAACCACTCAAGTAGATGGTCAGCATTCAATACTGACTTTAAACACTGTTCTGTTTTTTGCCATGGTTCCAGCGGGTGGCAGTGGTGAATTTGGAGTAAGATTTCTGTTTGCCACATAAGCACTTCAAAGTTAATCAGTACAAATAGGACTTCACTGTTCTCAAAACACTAAAGGAAACAAAACAAAACCTCATGGAATTATCCGCACAGTATCCTGTGCCATACAGTCTCCCCCCACCTCCTTCACCCCTCAAATGTCTCCACTGAATCCAATTTTAAAAAATAAAGCTTATTCTACTTCCTCATCTATTACCCTGTTGCCAGAGGTATCTGACCTCCTTTCCTTCAAAACAAACTGAAGACCTGGACATATTAGTTGGATGCTCACCAACCTTTGTTGGTTACCCATGACTAGCAGCCTAAAACAAACTCCTTCACCTCTTTCCCTTCTGTCCCATGAACTGCAAAGCTGGCCCTTGCACCACCGGCCATGCTTTTTCTCACAACTCCACGTACTTACACAGGATGTTCTTACCACCTAGGAATCCCTCCTCGTTTGCTTTGCCTGAAAAATGCCTCCTCATCTAATCTCCATGGCCCGGCTCAAATGGGCACTTCATATCTGAAGCTTTCTCTGACTTCCCTAGGTAACTAATTGTTCTGTCACATGGGCTCTACCCCACCTGTTTTAGCACTAACTAAACTCTCTTTTAGAGAAAAAGGCATTTTATTCATTAACCCTTTGTTGCTATTAGTAGTCATTTACTAGCACATAATTGGTTCCCTGGCACATAATGGCAAATTTCTGGAATGAATAAATTAATAGCTGACTTGAGAGACTTGGACTTTAAAAATTTGCACCAATTCAAACGATATATATATGCCAAAAAAAGGGGGGGAATCAGGGTGTCCACCCTTCTTACTCAAAAGAATGGAATAAACTGAACAGTAGAGCATTCTCCTGCCTCAGCCTCCCGAGTAGCTGGGACTACAGGTGCCCGCCACCGCGCCTGGCTAATTTTTTTTGTATTTTTAGTAGAGATGGGGTTTCACCGTTTTTGCCAGGATGGGCCCGATCTCCTGACCTTGTGATCCACCTGCCTCGGCCTCCCAAAGTGCTGGGATTACAGGCATGAGCCACCGCGCCCAGCCCTAGATAGCCTATATTTCTATTGGCTCCATTACTTGTGCTATTAGCCTTAACTTCTTGATTAGGGAACTATCTGCCAGGTTTCTTCATTACAAAGTTACCTTTTAAAATTGTATTATTAAGAAGTATTTTGTGAAGGTACTTTGAGGCTATGTAGTTATCTCATTCCTCCTCAAACTTTCACCTACTGCATATTAGCATCCACTGTATTTCTGGGCTAAATCAGTTACTTATGCTGGCTGCCAAATGGTGATTTTCTGACTCTATCATTTCTTCTCCATCAGTTGGCATTCCACTGTAAGAAAAGCTTTCTCCTTTTCCCACTTATTTATATCAGTATGGACTCATAGATTCTATTTTATTTAGTGGGTTAATCATGTCATGATTATTTATTTTGATGCTCTTTATTTTAAGGACTCATGAATTTCTAATCTGTTACTATTGTTACTTCTCTGCCTTAATTGTCACATATTTGGACAGGGGGAGCCCCTATTAAGCTGTCTTCTGTGTTCTTCTGACATGTCATCCTCATTCTTTGAGCATTTCCTTATTTTCTGTCCCAGTAAGATGTTCCCTGTCCCAACCCTGGAATCAGTCAATTCTCCAAAAAGCCCTGCTTCGTTTTAGTGGAGAATGGCATTTAGGAAACTAAAGATTGGTCTAGACAATAGGCATGCTCCTTGGTAGGGGGGTGTTGGTGCTTCCAGGCCCTCTCACTGGACAAAACTAGAGAACGTATGCGTGTGTATACATACATACATGCATGCATATATGACCATATCCATACTTGTTTCAATATCTCTGTTGAAAATTCCAGTTCAACACCACATGGCTTATTCTAGTTTTTTCGGTTTCCATATTTGTAGTCCCTTCCCCAACAGTTAGAAAACTGTCTCCCTTCATCCTCAATTTGTTTACTTATCTGATCAATCCCCTCCATGTAACCAAACTTCCATCACCACTACCATCCCCCCTCCCACCCAACCCAGCAAGACAGCCTTGCCTGACTCTAACAGCATGAACTGGGCCACCACTCCAGAGCGCTCTGACCTCCCCATTCCCACTTTGCTCAGCCCCACCTTGTACTTTTAGAAAGAATTATTCAGAAATGAAGGATAGATAGAAGCAAACTATAAATCCCCTTTAAATTGATGTTTATAATAAAAACTAATACAAAAGAAAACATATAGAGGGAAAGAATTTTAATTTTTTCTGGACACCCTCCAATTGTTTCAGTATACCAGTATTCCAAGTAAACAAAAAAAAAATTTAGTCAAGCTTTATTATGTGATACTGTTTTAATGTGAAAATTGTGAGGAAGGGCTATTCTTATTCTTTTCCAGTTTCCCTTTCTCTTTCCATTTCTTTTCCTTTCTTTTTTTTTGAGACAGAGTCTTGCTCTGTTGCCCAGGCTGGAGTGCAGTGGTGTGATTTCAGCTCACTGCAAACTTCGCCTCCCGGGTTCAAGAGATTCCCCTGCCTCAGCCTCCCAAGTAGCTGGGATTACAGTCATGCATCACCACGCCTGACTAATTTTTGTATTTTTAGTAGAGATGGGGTTTCATCATGTTGGCTGGGCTGGTCTCAAACTCCTGACCTCAGATGATCCGCCTGCCTTGGCTTCCAAAGTGCTAGGATTACAAGCATGAGCCACTGTGCCTGGCCTTCCATTTCTATTCTATCTCTTCTATTTTGTGGGTGGCTGAAATAAGAGCAAAGGAATTATATCACAAATTGATCTAATAAAATACACAATACTAGAAAAATCAATTGAGAAATGTGTGACTCAAGGTAAAAAAAATCTTATAAAAAATCATATAGTCAATATTCTAAGAGTTAGAAGTTCATAAATATGGTGATTAACTCTTAGGAAAGAACCTATTATTTATCAGTATATTAAAGTCTTACTGAAGTCAAGTAAACAGGATAGGCTGGTAGATTTTAAGGCAAATTAAAGCAAAAAGATTAAGATTGAGAGAGGGAGGTGTTATTTATGGAAAGAGACTTAGGATTGAGGAAAAGAACTGTAATTTATAGAGGGTAATTAGGTTGGGATTATGCTCAGCTATGATTAACAAAGACTCAAATTAATGATGATTTAAACCAGTTGAATCATACAGTTTGGATATATGTCCCCCTAAATCTTATGTTGAAATGTAATCCCCAAAGTTGGAGATGGGGCTTAGTGAGAGGTGTTTGGGTCACGAGGGCAGATCCTTTCTGGCTTGATGCTGTCCTCATGATATTGAGTGAGTTCCTGAGAGATCTGGTTGTTTAAAAGTGTGTGGCACCTTCAGGTCCTCTCTCCCTTCCTCCCCTTCCTGCCATGTGAGACGCCACCGTTCCCTCTTTGCCTTCTGCCATGGTTAGAAGCTTCCTGAGGCCTCCTCAGAAGCTGATGCCGGTGCTACTCTACAAAAATACAAAAATTAGCTGAGCGTGGTGGCACATGCCTGTAATCCCAGCTCCTCGGGAGGCTGAGGAAGGAGAATTGCTTGAACCTGGGAGGCAGAGATTGTGAGCCGAGATCACGCCACTGTACTCCAGCCTGGGTGACAGAGTGAGTCACATAGAGTGAGACTATCTCTCAAAAATAATAAATAAATAAATAAATAATTTTAAAAATGGGTTAAATATTATTAACAGGGTTAAACAAGGTAACAACAGCTAATACTTATACTTCTTATATTCCAGGGATTTCAGGTGAAAAACCTGTTTATAATTATCTTATACTTTTTAACATAATTTTTTTTGCTCTTAACACTGCATTTTTTCAAAAATACAATTATCGTGTAAATTCAGGGAAGACCATGCTTGCTTTTGTTTAGAGTTTTACTAACAGTTTTCACTATTTCAGAAAAGCATTGACAATGCTGCAAGCTGCACTTGAATCACCAAGACAACATCCATGGCTCTGTTTACAGGTTCAAGCAGTTGACTACTTTGTGAGGTTTTCTAGTGTAGAAGTGCTTGAACGTTTGCATATTTTTATGATCAATTATTTTACATTTATGTCTGCTTGATGCTATAGTTTAGGCATTATATTTATTTTAAAATTACATGTGTAGGTAGGCTATATTCTGTATGAATTTCACTTGATAGTACAGAACTGCTGCTAGTATATAAGGTGCCTCTGTACAAATAAGCCCCCTCTGAGTGGAGGAATTAGGAAAAGGCACCCCTTCTTTGGGGTTGATGTAGCCCCCTGCCAGGGTGCATGACTAGGCAACAGAGTGCACCTAGAATTTGCCCCCCATCTACCACCTCTGTAACTGTAGATGGCAAGCCCCTTTAAAGGCAGCATGAAAAAAAAAATACTGTTTTTTTTTTGAGACGGAGTCTTGCTCTGTTGCCCAGGCTGGAGTGCAATGGCATGATCTTGGCTCACTGCAACCTCTGCCTCCCCGGTTCAAGCAATTCTCCTGCCTCAGTTTCCCTAGTAGCTGGGACTACAGGTGTATGCTACCACGCCCAGCTAATTTTTGTATTGAAAAAGTACTTCTTGTAGAAAGTAGGCATTGGGTCTGATGGGGCTGATGATTACTAATTTAAAAAGATAGTCAAGGATTGAACCTGGAAATACTTCCATGTTTAGAGGTATAGTTAAGTGGACCCAACAGTTAGGAAGAAACAGAGAGTAGTGTACTAGAAACCAAGTGAAGACAGTACTGTAAGAAGGGAAAGTGATCCATTGCATCAAATGCTGCTGTTAACCAGCGTTTTGGGAGGCCAAGGTAGGCGGATCACTTGAGGTCAGGATTTCAAGACCAGCCTGGGAAACATGGCGAAACCGTCTCTACTAAAAATACAAAAATTAGCTGGGCATGGTGGCACACGCCTGTGATCCTAGCTACTTGGGAGGCTGAGGTGCGAGAATTGCCTGGGAAGTGGAGTTTGCAGTGAGCCGAGATCATACCACTGCACTCCAGCCTGGGAGACAGAACGAGCCCCTGACTCAAAAAAAAAAAAAAAAAAAAAAAAGTCAAGACAGATGAAAACTCATTCTGTCCACTGGAGTAGGCCATGTGGGGGTCACTGATGATCTTTACAAGAGCACCCAGTGAGGTAGTAGGATTGAAAGCTTGATTGACATGGATTTAAGTGGAAACATGGGGAGAAGTGAAGAAGATAAGTATAGACAACTCTGGTGCTAGAAACTAAGGAGCTGAGGGTGTGTGCAAGGGAGTGTTGATACATAAGTCAATGAATAACAAAAATAACATTAGGTAGTGATTTACACTTTGAAGAAAAATATGTAAGATAACACCCAAGAGACTGGGGTCTAGTATTAATTCAGTCATTAGACTCTTTGAGTCCTTGAACAGGTCACCTTTACCTCATTGGGTCTCAGTTTCCTCAACTGAAAACAATGCAAAGTTTGAACTGGGCGACCTCTTTTATCTTTAGCATCTGTTATTCTATATATTGAAAAATAGCTTCCAAACAAACGAGTTTACACTTTACCATCTTGTACAAGGTATTTAGCCTCCCTATATCTTAGTTTCTTCTAGTATTTTATTTTATTTTACACTTGATCTTAGCCAAAAGGCCGAGAAGCAATATTTGTTTTATTTTGAGACAGAGCCTCGCTCTGTCACCCAGACTGGATTGCAGTGCACTATCACAGCTCACTCCAGCCTCGAACCCCCAGGCTCAGGTGATCCTTCTACCTCAGCCTCCCAAGTAACTGAAACTACACCACACCCAGATAATTTTTGTATTTTTTGTAGAGACGGACTTTTGCCATGTTGTCCAGGTTGGTCCCGGACTACTAGGCTCACGTGATCTGCTTGCCTCAGCATCCCAAAATGCTGGGATTGCAGGCACAAGTCACCACATCTGGCCAGTTTCTTCTATTTTAAAATTATGGACATGTATGAAGTTGTTCATGGTCAATACTAGTGAAGTGGCTAAATAATAGCCACTTCATTGGCAACAATATTTTCATATGATAAAATGTAATACAGGCTGGGCACCATGGCTCACACCTGTAATCCCAGCACTTTGGGAGGCTGAGGTGAGTGGATCACCTGAGGTCAGGAGTTCGAGACCAGCCTGGCCAACATGGTGAAACCCTGTCTCTACTAAAAATACAAAAAAAAATTAGCTGGGCATGGTGGTGGGCACCTGTAATCCCAGCTACTTGGGAGGCCGAGGCAGGAAAATCGCTTGAACCTGAGAGGCAGAGGTTGCAGTGAGCCTAGATCACACCATTTTACTCCAGCCTGGGCAACAAGAGTGAAACTCCACCTCAAAAAAAAAAAAAAAAAGTAATACAATAATTTAAAATAATATTTATGAAGATTCTAATGACATGGAAAAATACAAGACATCAAAATATGTAAATAAATATTAATAATGTCAAATAAAATATGGACACTTGTATATACATGTTTAGAAAAACAGACTAAAAAGAAACACCAAAATATTATTACTTGTTATTTTTAGGTTATGGGATTTGGGATGGTTAAATTTTCTTATAATTTCCTGGGTTTTTCATTTTAAAAAATTTTGCCATTAGGAAGTGTGCCATTGATAATAGGGAGATTATTTTTTAACTCAGTTAGCTTTAGCTCTTTAACATTTATGAATGCTTATGCCCATAATTATTTGTTCACAATTATGTTTCATACGATGGATTTACAGAATATGGTCACCATGACCCTGAAGTCACTTGCATACACACTAATT
>NW_026652287.1:95565309-95745989 GCF_009828535.3 Hylobates moloch | reverse complement strand
CTCTCTTTCTCTCTTTCTCTTTTTGACAGAATCTTGCTCTGTCACCCAGGCTGGAGTGCAGTGGCATGATCTCGGCTCACTGCAAACTCCACCTCCTGGGTTCCAGTGATTCTCGTGCCTCAGCCTCTCTAGTAGCTGGATAACAGGCACCCACCACCATGCCTGGCTGATTTTTGTATTTTTAGTAGAGACGGGGTTTCACCATGTTGGCCAGGTTGGTCTTGAACTCCTGACCTCAAGTGATCCACCCATCTTGGCCTCCCAAAGTACTGGGATTATAGGCGTGAGCCACTGCTCCTGGCCAAGATGGTATTATTTGCTGATAATTTAAATTAATAACTGGAAAGAATGAAGATTAAAATAAAGAATATCCTTTGATTTGTGACTATGCTTTCAATTATACAAATAGTTTATATAAATAGTCAAAATAAAGGGCAGGCTAGCTTTTCAGTTTAAGTAACAATGAAGTCTTTTTGTAGGTAAAGCTTTCAGCAGCTTCCCACATATGTTGAGGACAGGAGATGGTGCAATATAATTATTTTAAAACCATACACTGTAAAATGAAGTTTGGCAAGCATGCTAATACTTATACCTTGATTTCAAAGTAGAGTAGAGCAAGTAGAAGTGTGATAGATTAAGAAGGTGAACGAAAGCTGGTTCAGCTTTCTGCCTGATGGCGTGACTATAGAAAGCAGGCTAGATTATTATGGATAGTACAGAAGATAAAATATGCTGGTATAAAATATTTTACTTATTTTTCATTTATCCATTATTATTTATATTTAATAAAATTTTCATCTCCCTATAGGTACATATTCTGTTCTGGAGAAAGTCTAGACTGCTCTTGGATATACAGAAAAATAATATTCATCATGATGATTGCCATTTATTGAGCACTTCTGTGCCAATGCTTTACATTCATTATCTCATTTAATCCTTACAGCCACTCTGTAAAACAGGTATTATTAGCTAGAATTCCTAAGTAACTTGCTCAAGGTTTCACAAAGAATAAGTCACAGAACCAGGATCTGTCTGCTTCCAAACTTTACTCCTTAGCTCTTCTAACCCAAACTGTGAGAACTTCAGGAAGAAACAAACAACAAAACAAAACAAATACCTCAATTCTTAATGCTACATATAGTTCATAGCCTCAGTAAGACAGTGAAATTCCTATGTTGCAGCCTGAGTGGGAATTATTTTGATATCTGTGACTGTCAACTTAATTAACCATACACATGACCTTCTGGATAGTATCAGATTCATCTGTCGATCTCTGAATTAAGTTTTGATGAGTGGTCAAAATTAAGATCATTCTGAGGGTAGAAGGTCTGCTAGGCTTTATTTCATTCCCTGTCTGTAAGGAGAGGGCCTGCAGAGACTCCTGGAAGTTTAAATTAGAGGAAGACTTTCTTAGCTTCTTACAAACCTCATCCTCTCTTTTGAATTGTAGTCCTTCAGAGGCATGCTTAAAGAATAGACATTTTCCCACAGTCCCCTGCTGATTCTGAATGAACAGATTCTCAGCCCCCCACTGACTGGTGAATATATTGCGTATCCCCATCTTTACCCTTTACTGACAGCCTTCATAAAAAACTAGCTTAGAAGACAAATGGCACTGCAGAACCTCTGACAACTCATTAAGGAAGCATACAGTAGTTTTCTACCAAAGATTGATACTATTTTAATGTGACCTAACAGCAGTTTTGTCATGATGGAAGAAGGAAAGAATGCTGCCAAGAATGACTGCCTTTGGTCAAATGCAGCATAATGTCCCTTTGCACTGTTTTTAAAGAGAGAAGTCGTGAGGAAGTCAACGAATGTATAGATTATCTATGGCATGTGGCATTCACACATGCTGCTTCCTCTGCATGGAATGCCTTTCTCTCCTTTCCCACCTGCCCTTCGAGAGCTGGCTCAAATCGTAGCTTCAGTATGAACTCTTCTCTGTCACCCATGGCATCACTCCTTCCTATGAGTTCTGACAACACTTGTTTCTACCTGTTATAACCATTCACATGTTGCCGTATAGTTTGTAGAATTATTTGTCTTGTCTTGACTCAACTAGAAGCTCCTTGAACACAGGAACTATACCTTATTCACCACTGCATTTCTTTTCTTTCTATTCTTTTCTTTTTTTTTTTTTGTTGAGACAGAGTCTCGCACTGTCGCCCAGGCTGGAGTGCAGTGGCATGATCTAGGCTCACTGCAACCTCCACCTCCCGGGTTCAAGCAATTCTCTGCCTCAGCCTCCCGAGTAGCTGGGATTACAGATGCCCACCACTACACCTGGTTAATTTTTGTATTTTTAGTAGAGACGGGTTTCTCCATCTTGGCCAGGCTGGCCTTGAATTCCTGACCTCGTGATCCACCTGCCTTGGCCTCCCAAAGTGCTGGGATTACAGGCGTGAGCCACCGCGCCTGGCAGGTGGCATGAGCTTTTAGGAGGTCTGTAAATCTGCAAAAACTGCATGTAACAATTTTATATGTTAAAAAAAATTTTTTTGAGACAGGGTCTCACTCTGTCACCCAAGCTGGGGTGCAGTGGTGTGATCTCGGCTCACTGCAATCTCCGCCTCCCGGGTTCAAGCAATTCTCCTGCCTCAGCCTCCTGAGTAGCTGGCATTATAGGCGAGTGCCATTATGCCTGGCTAATTTTTGTATTTTTAGTAGAGACGAGATTTCACCATGTTGGTCAGGCTGGTCTCAAACTCCTGACTTCATGATCTGCCCACCTCGGCCTCCCAAAGCGCTAGGATTACAGGCATGAGCCACCATACCCAGCCCACCATTGCATTTTTTGTACCCAGAAGAGCACCTAGCACAGAGTAGGTCCTGGGTTACTGATTGTTAAATGACTTCCCTATTGTCGTATGAGCTTATTCTTGTTGGAGGCCAGATCTACTTAGAGAATGGTGATTATGATGATGAAATGACTGACAAGTCCTACCTCTGCCAGTGACTTAATATGTAGCCTTTCAAGTTTCCCCATTCTGTAAAAGGGGAATTGCAATGATACCTAACTCATGGAAGAAAACTTCTGCAAATGATTTCAGGGTTTTTTTTTTTTTTTTCATAATTATAGATATATTCAGGTTTCCTGCTGTTTATTCTTGATCTAGTTATGGTAATTTATATTTTCCTCAAAATCATTCATATCTTGTTGTAATTTATTTTTTAAAGTAATAATAAGTATTCTTCTACTTGTTGATTTCATCTGTATATCTGGTAATAGCCCATTCGTAATTTCTATATATGTGTATTTTCCTGCCTTTCTCTTTTCTTCTTTCTAAAGAGAAATATGTCAAAATGTTAATAATAGTTTTCTGTGGGTGATAAGATTATAAATTACTTTTATGTTTGTCTGTATTTTCCAAATATTCAGAAATCAGTATATATTACTTATGTGTTCATGAAATGATACTTTATGCTTAATTTTCAAATAAGGAAACTGAAGCCAGGAGCATTTCATAGGTGGATCATGGCCTTATATTAGGACCAGAAAACCTGCCCTGGCCCAGCCACTCTTTAGCCAATAGGGTGAGAGTCAACCACCATGACTCTTCCAGTTCTCACTGATCTGCAGAAACTGAGCCATTAAACCACTTCACTGTCTCTTGTTCTCATCTTACATAAAGGGTTGTTAGCGTAAGGTAAACGATCACTGTGAATTGATCGCTGGGGTTTAATCCACCTTATGTGGTAAGTTTTATTTTTTGGCATCTCAGCATATACTTGGTAATAAAAGACAATTATTATAGTGATAAAAGATAACAGTTAATATGTGATGATAACACATGGCAATGAGTGAAGACATCTGAATGTGTAATTGGAAGGTAGATGCTATATATTTGATATTTTAAAATTTCCTGTGATTCTGTAGTAGGATTGTTAAAGGAAAACTATTTTTTATTTTTATCTTACTTTACTTTTTTTTTTTGAGACAGAGTTTGTCTCTGTTCCCCAGGCTGCAGTGCAGTGGTACAGTCTCAGCTCACTGCAACCTCCAACTCCTGGGTGCAAGCGATCCTCCTGCCTCAGCCTCCTGAGTATGAGTAGCTGAGACTGCAGACGTACACCACCACACCCAGCTAATTTTTGTATTTTTTTTAGAGATGAGTCTCACTATCTTGTCCAGGCTGGTCTCAAACTCATGAGTTCAAGTCCTCCACCTACCTCAGCCTCCCAAAGTGCTGGGATTACAGCCGTGAGCCACTGCACTCAGCACAAAACTTTTTAAAACTGTCAGGAAAAGGCTCCTTGTGGTTCCTAACTCATAGCAAATTAGAAAGGAAAGACATGCAGTACAATTTGATTCAACAAATCTTTTTGGATTGCCTACTTTAAATCTTTTACTAGACCACATATAGAAATGCTTTATCATGTAAAAATATAAGCTACTTTCAAAGAAATTTTCTTTAATAAGATTTTAACCATTAGATAAGGCATCTTATTTATCTTCACACTCTTAAGTGACTTGCCCGGTGATCACATGAACACAATAATAATTGTGTGTTTTCCAATGAGGATATAAGCTTTATGAGGGCAAAATTTTATCCTTATTTCATTGTTCTAAGGTTGTTAACAAACCTTAGAACACTGTAACAAAATGGGGATATTTAACAGGTTTTTAAATAATGATACTAATAGATGACGTTTTTAATATGCCAAACAGGTATTATCCCTTAAATGAGTTATTGCATTAAATCCTCACAATAAACCTATAAGACACTGTGAACATTTTCATTTTATTGAGGTTTAGAGAGATTACAGAATTTCTTCAAGGTTACATAGCTTGAAAATGGTGTGGCCAGGATTCCACCCAGGTCTGTCTGACTTCAGAGTTGAGACTCTACTACTTTGATCTCCAAACTCAAAAAATATTTGGTGATCAAATAAATGAATGAACTTCCATTTGCAGAAATTTGTAATTAATTCATCACTTTTCCTAGAAAAGAAAAGGATTTCTGAATTCACAAACATTTCCCTTAGAGAAAGAACAAGTACAAGTGCCTATGAGATTCATTTTACTCTATTTCAAAGATGCACCGTTGTTTTATATACCAGTTGTGTGTTGATTATAATTATAGATATCATGTATGTATTAATATATGTATCAACTAAAATTATAGACACCATTGATTACTAGTAATATCCCAAATTTAGAGACATTATAGTGTGTCCCTTAGAATGGGTAATAAATGTAATGTGTGAATATATAGGTTTTCTGTAATGCAATGCGAATTTTTTTCTGTAAGTTATGAGGCAGTACCATGCAGTGGTTAAGCACACAGACTATGGAGATAATCAGTGTGCCTGGTTTCAAGTCCCAGCTGGCTACTTATTAGCTTGCAGTCTAGAAAAAATCAGTCAGTATCTCTGATTTTAGATACTTCATCTATTAAATGGGGATGACAATAATATCTTCTTCTGGATCATTCAAGATATACTTCATTAGACCTAGTGAAGCATTTTTAGTTTAATTTCTAGAGGCTTTTGCAAAATATGGATCAGATCCATTGCTTAAAATACCTATCAGCTGTCAGAGGACATATTTCTGCTTGTATTTTGTTTTCAAGATTGTCTTCTATTTCAAAAATTTTTAACTGTTGTCAGGAAGTCATCTTCAGTCCTATGATGCCCTAAAAACAGCCATCCTATCAGGTTATTGACCCTCACTGAGCTTATGGTAAGTTCGAACATGATGTTAATGAGACACGTTTCCATTCACTCACTTCCCACTAAAAGCTAGTTAATTTTGCATAAAGAAAACCTCCCATCCATAACTATAGCCTATAGTTCTCATTCCTTCCATCTAGGCAGGTTCTTGCTCCATATCTCTTTGCAATTGGAAGATATATATTCACTAAGATTTTCTTGCTGTCTTGCTCTCTCTTCTTCCACCTCATCAGTTAGTCTTTGCACAAATAAGCCTCTTAGCTCTATTCACAGAGCAAATGAACAGAATTCATCTTTGTTAGATGAGGTCTATGTCCCAGTGGATCTATTTGGAATATGCCAGACTATTTGTTAACTGGGGTGAGTTATAATGCATTTTTGGAGATGAAAAAAATGATGTCTTTTGCTCTCCTAGAAAATGTTTTCTAAAGTTAAGTTTAGGAACTATAAGATGTGGGTTTTGTATGATTTTATTGTTTGCAATTCTGATGGCTAAGAAAGAATAAGATGTTAACAAAGGTTAACTTTGGACAGAGGATGTAAGAATGACCATTGTCTTTTTGTACTCTTCTTCATTTGAAACATTCTCCCTGGGAAAAGAATTCTAAATTCCTTAACCTGCTTGAAAAGGTCAGAAACCTCTTTCCAAAATTACTTTTTTATGCTCTTAATGCAATAGTTTCAACCCTGGCCACTCGTTAGAATCACCTGAAAACATGTTTTTAAAATCTCATGCCTGGAAGGATATGAACAGACACTTCTCAAAAGAAGACATTTATGCAGCCAACAGACACATGAAAAAATGCTCATCATCACTGGCCATCAAAGAAATGCAAATCAAAACCACAATGAGATACCCGTTAGAATGGCGATCATTAAAAATTCAGGAAACAACAGGTGCTGGAGAGGATGTGGAGAAATAGGAACACTTTTACACTGTTGGTGGGAGTGTAAACTAGTTCAACCATTGTGGAAGACAGTGTGGTGATTCCTCAAGGATCTAGAACTAGAAATACCATTTGACCCAGCCATCCCATTACTGGGTATATATCCAAAGGATTATAAATCATGCTACTATAAAGACACATGCACATGTATGTTCATTGCAGCACTATTCACAATAGCAAAGAGTTGGAACCAACCCAAATGTCCATCAATGATAGACTGGATTAAGAAAATGTGGGACATATACACCATGGAATACTATGCAGCCATAAAAAAGGATGAGTTCTTGTCCTTTGTAGGGACATGGATGAAGCTGGAAACCATCATTCTCAGCAAACTGTCACAAGGACAAAAAACCAAACACTGCATGTTCTCACTCATAGGTGGGAATTGAACAATGAGAACACTTGGACACAGAGTGGGGAACATCACACCCCAGGGCCTGTCATGTGGTGGGAGAGGGGAGAGGGATAGCATTAGGAGAAATACCTAATGTAAATGACGAGTTAATGGGTGCAGCACACCAACATTGCACATGTATACATGTACCCTAGAACTTAAAGTATAATTAAAAAAAAAATCTCATGCCTGGAACCAAACACAAAGATTCAAATTTAATGTTCTTAGGTGAGATTTGAGCATTATTGTTTAAAAGTGCCCACCAATGATTCTGATTTGCAGCCAATGAAATCCAATGAACTAATGTGTTGCCTTATCTAATTATCTCTCTGATCTCTTAGTAAGTTCCTTGAGAAATGAACTAATGGTAATATTTCATTTTATTCCTTATGGAACACTCAACTAATATTTTTTGTTTGATCGAGACTAAGAGGAAAAATAGAAGACATGATCTGGACTTTACAATACAATGCATGCCATTGTAATCCATCAGAGACATGATAGGATTTTTTTCTGTATTGTATCTCAGTGCCAATAATTTATTTTATTATTAGCCTTGAGCTAAATTTTAATGCCTATCTCTGTTACAGAAACTAGAAATTTTACATCCCTGACTGGAATAATAATATAACATGCTCCAGGTCCCTCATCAATCTGTTCAAGGAATAGATGATTGGCCATATGCCAAGGGAATCTGCTGCCCTCTGGAGGGTATTGCGCTGTTAGAGATGAAAACACTATTTCCCAGTGGATGTTCCAAGGCACATGGGAAATTATGAAACAAAACCAATGCAACAAAAGAAAAAGGTGTCATGGTCATTTGGAAAATTCATAGCATTTGAAAAATGCCACACACTCTATCTCTCTGTAGGGAAGTCACACTGCAAATTAGCAAAATAGAGACTGAGAAGTTCTATAATAAAGATATTTGTTTCCCAAACTAATTGGCCCACCTCCCATCCCACATACACACCTAATTTCTGTTAATATTTGGGAAACTAATATTCTACAAATAATGTTTTATATTCATAATCTATAAATTAATTAAATTAGGTATTTGGAGAAATTGAAGGAGAATAACTTAATGATTTCTTAAATAAGCTACCAAAAAGGAAATATTGATGAAATGAATACATTAAAATGCAAAAATTCCACATCCCATGCCATGACATTAACTGGTGGGATGCAATCTGATGTGGCAGTGTGATGTGCCATGCTATTATATTCATGCTTATCTTTCTTCTTAGTGCTTATCCTAATGAAACATTTGAGATATTTCTACCATTGCGTAACAAATGGGCTTGTCATTTGTGCTTTACAATAGAAGATGTTGACTTCAAGTACTATCATATTAGGTTAAAGATGTGTGAAGGATAGGCTGGGTGTTGTGGCTCAAGCCTATAATCTCAGCACTTTGGGAGGCTGAGGGGTGGACCACTTGAGCATAGGAGTTTGAGACCAGCCTGGGCTATGGCAAAACCCCATCTCTACAAAAAATACAAAAATTTGCTGGACGTTGTGTCTTGTGCCTGTAGTTCCAGCAACTTGGGAGGTTGAAGTGGGAGGATACCTTGAGCCTGGTGGATAGAGGGGGACAGAGGTTGCAGTGTGCTGAGATTGTGCCATTGCACTCCAGCCTAGGCAATAGATAGAACCAGACCTTGTCTCAAAAAAAAAAAAAAAAAAGATGTATGAAGGACAGCAAGAGACTAGGCAAGGCATAATGGAGTTCACCCAGAAGTTCAGTTAGTACAGAGTGGAGGCCCCAAGTATGCAACTTGGGCCAGGAAGATGACAAGTTTGGTGGAAATAAAAAAATGTGTAGTCAGGAGGCTTGGGTTTCATTTTTTTTTTTTTTTTAAGGCGGAGTCTTGCTCTGTCGCCCAGGCTGGAATGCAGTGGTGTGATCTCGGCTCACTGCAAGCTCCCGGGTTCACAACATTCTCCTGCCTCAGCCTCCTGAGTAGCTGGGACTACAGGCGCCCGCCACCACGCCCGGCTAATTTTTTGTATTTTTAGTAGACACGGGGTTTCACCGTGTTAGCCAGGGTGGTCTCGATCTCCTGACCTCATGATCTGCCCACCTCGGCCTCCCAAAGTGCTGGGATTACAGGCATGAGCCACCGCGCCCAGCCGGGTTTCATTCTTTTGTGTCACTAACTTTGTGATCCTGGCCAACTACATTAAAACCTCCTCATCTGTAAAAGGAAATCATGCAGAGCTGTCTAACGGTTGAATGAGATACGACATATGAAAATGCTTCATACAGCCTCTGACATCATAGGCACTCAATGAGTACAAGTTCAAGGTAAATATGATTCGTGAGCACAGAGATAGCACCAAACTAGATAGTCAAGAGGTCAACATAGGAGGAAGCGAAAACCGCAGGATACATCTAAAGTGACTAACCATCCAGGCCAAGTTTGCCGGGGACAGTCACAGTTTTAGCACAAGTCTTGCATTTGGGGAAACCAGGTAGTTCGGTCCTGGGAAAACCAGGATGGTTGGCCATCCTAGCTCAGAACCTAGAATAGGAGCGCAAACAACAAGGATTGGACCCCAAGAAAAAACAAATGGCCAGAACGCAGGAATGGAGTCTGGAAACGCTAGTAAGAATGGTCCTGATACTGACCAATGTTTCTCAGACACCAGATAGCAAAACAGGCTCAGCATGTGAGTAGGGATAAACCCATAGGTGGAAGTCAGTATACACACCTGACTTAACTGAGGGAACCTCAGGAGCCAGGCAGTGCTATGCAAGACAAATCTTACAAAATTACTATTTTTTTCTTTTTTAAAGATCTGTCACTCAGGCTTGAGTGCAGTGGTGCCATCTCAAAGCTCACTGAGGCCTAAAACTCCTGGGCTCAAGCGATCCTCCTGCCTCAGCCTCCCAAATAACGCAATGGCAGACACATCACTGTGCTGGGCTAATTTTAGAAAATTTTTTGTAGAGATGGGGTCTCACTTTGTTTTCGAGGCTAGTCTCGAACTCCTGGCCTCAAGCAATCCTCCTGCCTTGACCTCCAAAAGTATTGGAATTACAGGTGTGAGCACTGTGCCTGGCCCAAAATTAATTTCATAAGTGGCTTTGGTGATGAGCTAAAATGAACAGTGAGGAAAGGATGGGTTCTTCAATAAATAATGCTAGGACAATAATTATCCATGATACAAAAGGAATCGAATTTTCTACCACACACAATACAGAAAAGTTTATGATTTAGAAACCTAAATAAGGAAAAAAAACTTTAAACATTTTAAGAGAAAATAAAGGAGAAAAGCTTAATAAAGATTTTAAGGCCAGGCACAGTGTTTCACTCCTGTAATCCTAGCACTTTGGGAGGCCGAAGCAGGCAGATCACTTGAGGTCAGGAGTTTGAGACCAACCTGGCCAACATTGTGAAACACCATCTCTACTAAAAATACAAAAATTAGCTGGGCGTGGTGATAGACGTCTGTAATCCCAGCTACTCAGGAGGCTGAAGTAGGAGAATTGCTTGAACCCCAAAGGCAGAGGTTGCAGTGAGCCAAGATCGTGCCACTGCACTCCAGCCTGGGCAACAGAGTGAGATGCTGCCTCCAAAAAAAAAAAAAAAGGATTTTAAAATAAGCAAAAAAAGGGAAAGATTCATAAAGTTATTTATTTATTTTTTGAGACGAAGTCTTGCTCTGTCACCCAGGCTGGACTGCAGTGGCGCGATCTCGGCTCACTGCAGCCTCTGCCTCCCGAGTTCCAGTGATCCTCCTGCCTCAGCCTCCTGGGTAGTTGGGATTACAGGCACACACCACCACGCCCGGCTAATTTTTGAATTTTTAGTAGAGACAGGTTTCACCACGTTGGCCAGGCTGGTCTTGAACTCCTGACCTTGGGTGATCCACCCGCCTTGGCCTCCCAAATTGCTGGGATTACAGGCATGCGCCACTGCGCCCAGCCAAAGTCGACTGCTTTAAAATGAAAAGATTCCATGAACACAGTGAACAGCCAAGCCATAAACTGGGAAACAATATTTGCAATATTTCAAGCCTATAAAGTACTTATATCAGCAAGTACTTTAAGGAAAATGTCAGCAATCTACTAGGCATAGAATAGGAATAGGCAATTCACGGAAGAAACTTCAATAGTAAAAACATATTTTTTAAAAAGCTCGGCCGGGCGCAGCGGCTCACTCCTGTAATCCCAGCACTCTGGGAGGCCGAGGCGGGCGGATCACGAGGTCAGGAGATCCAGACCACGGTGAAACCCCGTCTCTACTAAAAATACAAAAAATTAGCTGGGCGTGGTGGCAGGCATCTGTAATCCCAGCTACTCAGGAGGCTGAGGCAGGAGAATGGCGTGAGCCCGGGAGGCGGAGTTTGCAGTGAGCCGAGATTGCGCCACTGCATTCCAGCCTGGGAGACAGAGCGAGACTCTGTCTCAAAATAAATAAATAAATAAATAAATAAATAAATAAATAAATAAATAAATAAATAAATAAATAAATAAATAAATAAATAAATAAATAAATAAATAAATAAATAAATATAAATAAAAAGCTCAGTTTTACTACTCGTCAGAGAAATGCAAATTGAAACCACAATGAGATAACATTTTACATCAAGCAGATTGTCAGAAATTAAAAAGCCTGGCAATACCAAGTGCTGGGGAGAATGTGAAGCCACAGAAGTTTTCTTACACTTCTGCTGAGGGTGTAAATTGGTACAACCATCTTGGAGAGCAAATGCTTAATAGCTATAGATGTTTTGAAAGTATACACTTGTGCAATCCCTCCTTGTTGGGCAGCCTAGAGAAACTCGCAAATGTGTGCACAATGGGTCATGTATAAGTGTTCACTGTAGCATGGTTTATAAGAGCAAGAGACTGAAAACACTCAGAATGTCCATCAGCTGTAAATTAAATAAATTGTTGTATAATTCATTCAATGGAATGCTAACATACAGCAGTTACAGTAAATGACTGAAGTTAGATGAGCAATATCACAAAATCTCCAAAGCATAATATTAAACTAGAAAAAGTAAGTTGCAGAAGTATTTGTACCATACGGTATCCCTTATATCAGCTATAAAATATGTGCAATATTATAAATTTTACGTGTACACAAATATGTAATAAAAATACAAAAATAGTCACAGAGATAATAAACCAAATATTGATTACTTCAAAAGAGAACAAGATGGACATGAAATCAGAAATAGTTAATAAGGCATCAAATGTGTCTATTACATTTTATGTTTAAAATATCTGATATAAGTAAAGCAAAACGTTAAGATTTGACAGAGTTGGGTGGTAGATACGTAACTGTTATTTCATTCTCTAGACTTTTCTGTAGGCGTTAAGCATTTTATTTTGAAAAAATAAAAACATTATTAACATTTAAATTCAGATTATTTCAGAATTACTCTGAAAAATTTTTAAAAGCAAAACTATGCTTTCCGGAGTTGGCAACTTAAGACAGCCAAGTTTAACAGTCTGTTCAAAGAAAGTTAAAGTATGCCTTGTCCTGACACATATTTCACTGCCACTTAACCAACACTAGATGTCACTTCATGCATTTAATTTGAGAGTTTCTGGTTGAAATTAGATAAACTTGGATATGCTTTATCATTTTCTTTCTCCAGTAGATACAGAGAATTATGAAAAATGAAATGTTCTCTGCTATACATCCATCCAGGAAGACAAAGGACACGTGTGTTTGGGTTTATCCTTGTATCCTTGGCACCTACTACATGTAATAGGCTTGCAAAAGTATTGTTAACCAAATAAACAAAGGATACAAGAGACTTTCACAGAAGAAATGTTTAATATCCCCAATATGTATGTAATTACATTTGGAACAGTTTTTCCTTCAAACGGCAGCGAACTGTTGAAAGCAGACCTTACAGGGATTTGCAAGGGAAAGGTTACGACTCTCATTTCAAAGCCCAGCTTGTGGTCGGTGGAGAGAAGACACCATTTCAGATCTTTCAACCCAAAATTGTATCTCAGTTCATTGGAGCATTGGATCTCCAATAAGGACTGACAAATAAGAACTCCTTAAATCAATAATTGAACCTTTTTAGAAGGAGAGGGACCTTTGATCATCATGAAAATCGTGAACTCTCTGGAAATTTTCATCTAAACATATAAAATTCAGCCGGGCGCTGTGCCTCACACCTGTAATCCCAGCACTTTGGGGGCCACGGTTGGCGGATCACTTGAGGACAGGAATTTGAGACCAGACAGGCCAACACTGAAACCTTGTCGCTACCAAAAAAAATACAAAAATTAGCTGGGCTTGGTGACATGTGCTTGTAGTCCCATCTACTCGGGAGGCTAAAGCAGGAGAATCGCTTGAACCTGGGAGGTGGAGGTTGCAGTGAGCCGAGATCGCACCACTGTACCCCAGCCTGGGTGACAGAGTGAGACCCTGCCTCAAAAAAAATTTTTTTAAGAAAACATATGAAAACATACAATTGTTACATGCAATTTTTGCAGACATGCAGACCTGCAGACCTCCTAAAAGCTCATGCATGAACTCCAGATCAGGACCCCTTGAACAGAATGGATAAAAGCACTTGCCCAGGTTCCTTTCCCAAGCGTTCTTAAATTCTGCCAATAACTACAATTTCAGCTGAGGCTGGGACATATTATGTGAACTAAACAAAGTGACCACGCAAATGAATGGAATGGAAACTAACCCTATAAATTCAGGTAATTAACCAAACGTGGGCAATGTCTACTTTGGAAATATTTGGCTTATGGATAACAATCAAAGTGTTTATATATACAATTTTTCTAAGAATAATTAAGAAAAGAAAAAAGTGATAGATTTGTTTGCTAAAATATTTATTTGGAAGCTTGGTTTTCCTTGGGGAGCAAACCAAATCCTAGGAGTTGCTCCACATAATATTTTCTAGTGCCTGAATAATTGTCCAACTGTTTTCATTTTACACCTTCTAACCGGAAAGAACTAGTTTATAATTTTGTTACTGATTTTCTTGCATCATAAATATTACAGAATAGCCCAAACTAGGTGAAATTAGTTCACTGTAAGAATACAAATTAATGAAATTTCACTACATTGTGTAAAGATACTCTAAATCAAATAAGCTTGAACTCCAGAATCTTTCCCTCTAAATCAAATAAGCTTGAAACTCCTTTATCTTCTTTGTTCCAGAGTCTTTCCTTATTAAAAAGACTTCAAGCTGGACATGATGGCTCACGCCTGTAATCCCAGCACTTTTGGAGGCCAAGGCGGGAGGATCTGTTGAGCCCAGGAGTTTGAGACCAGCCTGGGCAACATAGTGAGACCCTGCCTCTACAAAAAAGTTTTAGAAAATTAGCCGGGCATGGTGGCACTGCCTATGGTCTCATCTACTTCGGAGGCTGAGGTGGGAGGATTGCTTGAGCCTGGGAGGTTGAGGCTGCAGTGAGCCATGATTGCACCACTGTACTCCAGCCTGGGCAACAGAATCAGACTGTCTCAAAAGAAAAAAAAGACCTCTTTCCAGGGACACTCAGTTCTGTTAGCCACATATCAAGTTTTCAAAAACGGGTGTTGAATGACAAAGAGGGTGCTTCTTCTTTTTTTTTTTAATGAAACCGAGTTTCATTCTGTTGCCCAGAATAGAGGGTAGTGGTGTGATCGTGGCTCACTGCAGCCTTGACCTCCTGGGCTCAAGTGATCCTGTTACTTCAGGCTTTGAAGTAGGAAGGACTATAGGAATACGTCACCATGCTCAGCTAACTTTTTTTTTTTTTTTTTTTTTGAGACAAGAGTCTCACTCTGTTGCCCAAGCTGGAGTACAGTGGCATGATCTCAGCTCACTGCAACTTCTTCATCCTGGGTTCAAGCAATTCTCCTGCCTCAGCCTCCCAAATAGCTGGGACTACAGATGCCGCCACCACACCCAGCTAATTTTTGTATTTTTAGTAGAGACGAGGTTTCACCATGTTGGCCAGGCTAGTCTCGAACTGCTGACCTCAGGTGATCCGCCCGCCTTGGCCTCCAAAAGTGCTGGATTACAGGCGTGAGCCACTGCGCCCAGCTGCTCAGCCAATTTTTAAAATTTTTTGTATTGATGGTGTCTTGCTATGTTGCCAAGACTGTTCTCAAACTCCTGGGTTTAAGCAATCCTTCTGCCTCAGTCCCCCAGTGCTGGGATTACAGGTGTGAGCCACCACACCTGGCCAGAATTCTCCTTTATCATGATCACCCTGTTACTGAAAGTACGTTATAGGCTATAGTTACAATACATAAATTGGGCCAGTTTTTAAGAAGTATCATTTTACTCACTGGAGATTATGTTAACGCCATGAGAATGGTAAAACCAGGGTTGTTTTTCTTCTGTTATGCAACTTTGCTATATCTACTAGGCCATGATAAAGTAAAACAGTAGTATATTAGAGTCCTGATTTGGTGCAGTGATCATTTATAGGCTTAGCTGGTCATAGCACCCATTGTGAAGTTACATGCGGAAAATGGATCCTGCTTTAAGAGAACAGAATCTAACTTGGATTCTAATTCTTCAACCACCAAAAACGTCCACACCTCTTTCTAGGAGACACAGAAAAACATATGCGCTTTATCGGAGTCATGAAGAGCTCTACATTCAGAGTTCTGTTTCCTTAAGGCAAAGAGCCTGAATGCTAACACTTCTTTGTTTGTAACTGACAAAAACCGTAGGATGTTTTCTTAAAGAAAATTATCATTATATATATATTTTTTCTCCAGAGTTAAAATGTTGATACTGATAATTTTCTTTAAGAAAATATCCTAGGGATATTGTCAGTCACAAACAAAGGAGGGTCAGTACTCAGGCATTTTAACTCTAGAGAAAAGTTTATCTTTTTCACAACTAAATACTTTACCATTTATCCAATAAAATCTGTAAATTTTCAGTTATTGATTTAACTATTTTTCTCTGACTTTAGAACTTGATATCATTTGACTGTTATCACAAGTACTTGATTTAAAGACCATATTTTTCTCTAGACAATATCATCCTACATGAGTCGTGGTAGCCTTAGTCAGTAGACTTGCATTTCTTTTTTTTTTTTTTGAGACAGAGTCTCACTCTGTCACCAGGCTGGAGTGCAGTGGCGCGATCTCGCCTCACTGCCACCTCCGCCTCCTAGGTTCAAGCGATTCTCCTGCCGCAGCCTCCCAAGTAGCTGGGACTACAGGTGCGCACCACCACGCCCAGCTAATTTTTGTATTTTTAGTAGAGATGGTGTTTCACCATATTGGCCAGGATGGTCTCGATCTCTTGAACTCATGATTTGCCCACCTCGGCCTCCCAAAGTGCTGGGACTACAGACATGAGCCACTGCTCCTGACCTTGTATTTCTATTTCTATAGCCATGATTCTATAATCTTATTTGATCATTCTGTAGTAAAATATTTTGTTTGTATATGTTCATATCATGTACCAAATGTAAGTGTTCATTTTACCATAATTTCTTGACACTTTAAAAATTGTTAGCATTTTCTAAAGTTTAGAATTATTCAGCTTGGGGGGAAGTTCAGTGAGGACTGCTGGTGGTGGATAGCATGAGACCAGGGTAATACTAAAAACAGCTCTGTGTCTAAGCTGCTCCTTGGATCAATAGACTTTCTTTCTGGGCCAAATTATATCTCCTTTTCATTGACAGGTGAACATCTAAAAATCTTGTAGCCTTTTCTCCTTCTTAGAAAACATGATAGAAATAAATGGGTGAATCCAAAGCAGTATAATTTTAGCAAACAAAAGATATTACACTCCTGGAGTGTAATGGCATGATCATAGTTCACTGTAGCCTCAGGGCTCGAGTGATCCTCCCACCTCAGCCTCCTGAGTAGATGGAACTATGGGTTTGTGCCACCATGCCTGACTAATTTTTGTTATCTTTAGTAGAGACGAGGTCTCAGTATGTCACCCAGGCTGGTCTCCAACTCCGGAACTTAAGCGATCCTCCCTCTTCTGTCTCCCAAAGTGCTGGGATTACAGGTGTGAGCCATCACACCCAGCCCCTTATTCATTTTAAACCTTCATGTATGCCTTTGGAGAATGTCTTTCTTGCCCTTTTTAGCATATCCAAACCTTATCATAGTCGCCATCCAGCTTTTTTTTCTTTTTCTGGGTCTCCCAGTCTCTAGCATGTTTTATTGCCTTATAGTAGTCTCTCACTGCTTTATGTGCAAATTATTACATGCCAAATCAGATTGTATGCCTCTTGAGAACAATCTTGTGCTTTATTTACCAAGCTTGGTAAATGCTGAATATATAATCTACTTTCCTTGCATTTAATTATCACTAAAGAGTTGATTCCCAATTTACTTTTTCCCCTACCATTTATGCATTTTGTTGGGAAATGTTTACTTATGTGCTGGGAAACATAAATAAAGCCCAGGATTGTTCTCAAGAGGCTTACAATCTGATACAAATTCACAAACTTTCTTAAAACATTATGAGATTTTTTTTTTGCTTTTTTCTTTTTCTTTTTTCTTTTTTTTTTTTAGCTCATCAGCTTTCTTTAGTGTTAGTGTATTTTATGTGTGGTGCAAGACAATTCTTCTTCTTCCAGTGTGGCCCAGGAAAGCCAAAAGATTGGACACCCCTGGTTTAGACTATTAATAAGCAGTTCTTATTTCTAAAGAAGTTTTGGGTCATATTCTTCTCTCCTTTTTTTGGCCTGATCTACTGTAGGTGAACATTTGTAGATTAGCTGGTTCCCCTTCATTCCTTCTCTTCTGAAATGTGTGGTAAAGTAAAAATGCCTAAGGCAATAATTTGTGGATAAAAACAGCTGCACATGAAAAATAATTGATGTGGTTTAGAAATTACTCCGAGGTGGAAAATAAAATGCCTTTTCAACCTACACTCTAAAAAGAGTACTAAAGCTAATTCTTTATAAATCATGGAATGGAAGCAAAGAAAGACACATTTTTGGGTGGTCAATCAATTTTAAATAAGGAGAGTTTTTAAATTTTGTATAAAAAATTAGAAAATGTTCAGTTCCCTAAAAGGACATAGCTGAAGATGAAGAAAGTCTTAACTACACCCTTAGCAATGTGAGTTTAATGTTTTCTATAATTATAAATATGAAAGATGATCACTTTGGTTTCTTTATAAGTTAATCATTTTAAACATCACACACCAGGGCCTCTTGGGGGATTGGGGGCAAGGGGAGGGAGAGCATTAGGACAAATAACCTAATGCATGTGGGGCTTAAAACCTAGATGACAGGTTGATAGGTGCAGCAAACCACCATGGCACATACGAACCCATGTAACAAACCTGCACGTTCCGCACACGTATCGCAGAACTTAAAGTAAAATTTAAAAATAATAATAAGTTAACCTTTTTAAAAAAAATGCCTTTGTAGTTTTGGCTTTTTTCTATTATGTCTCTGCAACTTTCCTGGGAGTGACCCAAACGCAAATGTTCTCTGCTTATGGTACTTCCCAAGGTGCTGTTGTCACTGTAGTGCTGCCCCAATGCCACCTACACCTGGCCTGCATGTGTGTTTACAGTGCTAAACATTGGGATGGGACTAGAAGATTCAACAAGATACATCAACGTGACACAGATACTATTTGATTGATTTTTTTTCTTCTTATGTAGATCTATATAGAGCCATCCTTTCTAAACTTATAAAAGTGCTTTTGTTTTAGTCACTTATTTCTTCATCTGAAATTCTTTGCTCTAGAACAGGGGTCCCCAACTCCTGGTCCGTGGCCTGTTAGGAACCAGTCTGCACAGCAGAAGGTGACTGGCCGGCCAGCATCACCACAAGAGCTCCGCCTCCTGTCAGATTAGTGGCAGCAATAGATTCTCATAGGAATTCGAACCCTATTGTGAACTGCACATGCAAGGGAGCTAGGCTGCAGGCTCTCTATGAGAATCTAATGCCTGATGATCTGAGGTGGAACAGTTTTATCCCAAAACCACCCCCCCACCGACCCCATCCATGGAAAAATTGTCTTCCGTGAAACCAGTCCCTGGTGCTAAAAAGATTGGGGACTGCTGCTCTAGAAGATGCACTTGTTAAGAGAATTCTAATTCCCTGGTTTTCTTTATTTAAAGAATGAGTAATATTTTTTAAAGTCCAATACTTTTCTTTAAAAGGAAATTAAGCAGGAAATAGGAAAGAGTTTAGTTATTATCCTTTAAATTGTTGTATCTCATAGCTAATTCACACCAGAAGCCTAAAAATTAAGCAGCATTAAAATGTGATGATTCACTAGCATTTTTCACTGCTTGATTTGAGGTTGTTGTTAATTTCAATACTTCATAGTGGTAGCTAAGCATAAAAATTAAAAATATATACATGTATTTTAAAAAATCTTTAAGCTCTATGATTTATGACGTTTAGCAGTGTCTGTATATAAAGATAAAAAATAGTCTAAGTATGTATCATATTTGTTATAGCCTAATAGTTTACTTTGTTAGTGGGAGAATTTACTAGTAAATTATATAAACATTATAATTGAAGCCTATGCATGGATTTTGAGAAAAGAAATAAGCTGAGATAATGAAAGGCAGTGACCTTAACTAAACATCTAAAGATTAAAATAGAATTAAAGCAATAAGTACAATATATTACAATTAGCAATAACTACAATATATTACAATTACAATATACTACAATATATCACAATTAAAGCAATAACTACAATATATTAAAATTAGGCTGACATAAAGCCTTTAATTTCAACCATGTTAAATATTATATGTTAAATAATATTCAACCATGTAAAATAAATATGTTAAATAAGTATTAAATATATTTTGGACATTTAGAATAAGGAAATGTAAATGTTTCTCTATGAACATTTTACTAATAAACTTGTAAAAATCAACTAGCAAAATATATTTTCTTAACTATATGGAAAAAGTATAAAAGAAACAACTCATATATATAAGTACATACTATGTGCAAGACACTATTCCTAGAACTTTATGTGCAATGATGACTCATTTAGTCCTTGATATGGTTTGACTCTGTGTCCCCACCCAAATCTCATCTCGAATTGTGATCCCTACGTGTGTAGGGAGGGACCTGGTGTGAGAGGTGATTGGATCATGGGGGCGGATTCTCCCATGCTGTTCTCATGATAGTGAGTGAGTTCTCAAGAGATCTGATGGTTTAAAAGTGTGTGGTGGTTCTCCCCGCTCTCTCTCTCTCTCTCCTGCTGCCCTAAGAAGAAGGTCCGTGTTCCCCTTTGCCTTCCACCATGATTGTGAGATTTCTGAGGACTCCCAGTCATGCTTCCTGTTACGTCTGTGGAACTCTGAGTCAATTAAATCTCTTTTCTTCATAAATCACCCAGTCTTAGGTAGTTCTTTATAGCAGTGTGAGAACAGACTAATATAGTCCTCATAAGAAATCTCTAAGGCCGGGCGCGGTGGCTCACGCTTGTAATCCCAGCACTTTGGGAGGCCGAGGCGGGCGAATCACGAGGTCAGGAGATCGAGACCACGGTGAAACCCCGTCTCTACTAAAAATATAAAAAATTAGCTGGGCGTGGTGGCGGGCGCCTGTAGTCCCAGCTACTCTGAGAGGCTGAGGCATGAGAATGGCGTGAACCCGGGAGGCGGAGCTTGCAGTGAGCCCAGATTGCGCCACTGAACTCCAGCCTGGGTGACAGAGCGAGACTCTGTCTCAAAAAAAAAGAAATCTCTGAGAGAAATACTGGTAGTATCCCAATTTACAGATGAGGAAACTGAGGCATAAAGAAGATAGATTATTTGCCCAAAGTCACTCGGCTAGTGAGTGACATTCTAACCTAGAGTTAGAACATGAGGGTCTAGGCGCCTAATCATTTCACCATTCTGCTTTTGCATCATGATCAGTAATCTTTTAATTCACTTTGGTTAGAGCAATTAAAAATGTCTGGTTAAAATAACAAGTTATGGTGAGTTAGTATTATTACATTATTACTATCACAACATGGAATTACCCAAATAAGTTGTATAGAATTTTTTGAGTACATTGCTGGACATCACATCCTTAGGCTTCAGGAACTGAAGACACATTGCAATTTACTCTAGGCTGATTAGCAAAAAAGAAAAAAAGCTCCACTGCATCTGGTAGGAAAAAGATAAATAATAATTAATTTTTATTAAATGTGTATGATGTGTCAAGCATTATTCTGAGTGCTTTAATTAATGTATTTAATCCTACCACAACCTTCTAAGATATGTGTTATTATTACTCCCATTTTATGAATGAGGCTAAGTGGGAGTAACATGTTCACCCTGCCTTCTCCCTCCTCTATTCTTCATTGCTGGAGATTTTGGAATCTTGGTTGTTTTCTTGTTTTTTTATTGATGGGTGATTTTAAAACTTTTAGGTGGCTTTTGCTGGTAAGGAAAGTCACAACCTTTGCTTTAAGACTGAGTTGAGGCTGAGTGCAGTGGCTCACGCCTGTAATCCCAGCCCTTTGGGAGGCCGAGGTGGGCGGATCACAAGGTCCAGAGTTTGAGACCAGCCTGGTCAATGCATTGAAACACCATCTCTACTACAAAAATTAGTCGGGCGTGGTGGCGTGTGCCTGTAGTCTCAGCTACTCGGAGGCTGAGGCAGAAGAATTGCTTGAACCGGGGAGGCAGAGGCTGCAGTGAGCCGAGATCGTGCCACTGCACTCCAGCCTGGGTGACAGAGTGAGACTCCGTCTCAAAAAAAAAAAAAAAAAAAAAACAAACAAAAAAACTGAGTTGAAGGATAATTGCTGCTTCATGACAGAATTTTAAGAAAATGGCTTTGAAGGCATTTTGCTTTCTGCCTGCAGTGTTACTACTGCATGATCTGGTTTAGTATAATAATAATAATGACCAGGAGCTCTGGCATCTAATTTTTCAAGTCCTAGCTCTGCCTCTGTCTTAGAAGCAGAGGTTCCTGTTCCTGCTGCTGTAACAAAATACCTTAAACTAGGTAATTTATAAACAACAGAAATTTATTCCTCATAGTTCTGGAGGCTGAAAAGTCCACCATCAAGGCAGCAGCAGATTAGACGTCTGGTGAGGGTCCCCTCTCTGCTTCAAAAATCACACCTTCTCAAGGAATCCTCCCATGGCAGAAGGGTGTGAACAGGGCAAACAGGCTTTCTCCAGCACTAAGAGCACTAATCCCATTCATGAGGTGACTCAATCACCTTCCACCTCCTAATACCATCACCTTGGGGGTTAGGTTTCAACACATGAATTTTGGAGGAACACAAACATTCAGACTATAGCAGCCTCTTCTTAGGTGATCTTGTGCAATTTCTTGAATGTATTATACAGAAACATCCCTGCTTTGTTAGTGTTCCTGGGGTAAGGGTAGGAGAGGGTCATTGGTGGGATAGGAGGAGAGCTGATTGAGAAAGGGAATGAAAGAGGCAGGAGGCTATAAAATATCTAAAATTGTTTCCTCCTAACCTCATTCGACACTTTCCCTTACTTGATGTTTTCTGTTTGCTTAATGATGAAATCTGTTCGATTCCTGTCAGATTTTTCTTAGTCATATGAGAACTTTCTAGAACTAATGGGGTTGCATGAGAACTGACTCCCAGGCCCACCCATGCTGTTACAATGAGATCACTTTTTGTAGCACTGGTTCTCGTTCTGCTTGCCATCTTTCCTAATGTGTCACCAATGTTGTCTGTGAACCACACCCACAAAAACAACTCAGAAACAGATTTTCTTGAACCATATGTGACGTTGGCAAAGTGTGGTATTTTTAAGTAGGCCACATAGCTATCTAACTGATCACTCTTCCTCCATTGTAGACAAATATGTATTGAGAACTTACCCTGTGCCTGGCACCAGTGATAGAAAGACAAATGTCCCCGGCTACTTCATATTAGCAGCAAGCCTAGTATGCCTTACACACTGCCAGGGTAGATGGTTTTTATTTTTTTTAAGTTAAGTTGCTTTCCAACTCTTGACTGTGCATAACTTTTTCTATAACCTGTGGTCTCTATTTTTGCCTTCTGTTTAGCTCTTTCACTAGCATCATTACTTGCAAATATGCCAGAACGTATAAACTTTATTCTACCAGGATCACGATTGATTTATATTCCTCTTTTGGCTCCATGCAGTGCTTTTTTCTGCTAGTGCAAGCTATTTACATGCACTTACTCTGCACTTTGCACACATTATTCCCCTCGTGGTATTACCCCCTGTGAGGTCTAGACCTGTGCTATTCAATACTGAATGAATAAGATATTCCACAAATACATATACTATATATAGGTGTCTGTCTGTCTATCTATCTATCTATCTATCTATCTATCTATCTATCTATCTATCTATCTAAAGTCTCTCCATATTACCTATAATGTATATTATATATATGTAACTTAAAACTCTAGATATGCAGCTAAAAAATGAACTGGCTATAGTCTTTGCCCTTTTTAATATTTAACTAAAGACCTGCCTTTCTAAAGAAAGCTTCTGGTTTCAATCAGATAAAATTAATTTTTGACCTTTCTTGTACATGGGATGAGAGTTTAAAAAGTTATAATATAATTGGTAATCTTGTGTCACTGTAAGTTTGGCATATATCATTTCTTAGTGAGAAAGCAGAAGCTATGCTATGAAATCCTCTCCCTCTCTGCTTTGAAGAAATTTTTATGGCAGAAACTAAACTGTAATGCAGCTTAAACTTGGAACTAAGCCAAACAACTAGGATTCATGGGCATATCAGCATCATTATGATGGTGATGAGCATGATGATCATTACTACCTTACCATTATCATCTCATCACAAGTATTATTATTACTACTAATGAGAGTTGTAATTATATTACTTTTATGTTGATTCTTTCTCCAAAATGAATTCCTCCCCTCTCTTCCCATTTTTTTTTACCTCGTCCTAATTGTGTTTATAGAAACAGAAGTGACAATTTACTTAATTACATAATACTAAACAAAAGAATATTGTATCAACACTGATTTGGCATGGAATGGGGTTGCCTATTAAAGCTGTATTATCATAACATATCTCCCAGACATGATATTTTTTCTGCTTGCAGCCAAAAGTAGAAATTTTTTTGAAACACATTTAGAGTTGTTTGTGGAGTTAGGCATTAGTAGATCATCACTAATTGCTTGAGAGACCCCACAGTCCTAATTAGACAGAAAAGTGAAATGCTGAGGCAGGGCTACCACAGTCAGCCTTGAAGATTGCGTGCTGCAGAATCCCAGGGCATGCTACTCACACAGTGATGTGAATGGCATTCCCAACATTGTGCAGCAGAGCAACCTGCACATTTGGAAGTACTGAGAATATTGTAGGAAAAAATAAAGAACATTTCATGAAAGCATTTGTTAGATCCATGGTCATCTCATTGTCTTTGAAGGTAAATTTTATTTTTAAATTTAATTCTTTCTAGAAGCCATGAATATTAAGAAGTATAATAATTTGAATGAAAAAAGTTCTTGGTAGGAGATTCTACAATCAATATTCAATTTCACCAAAGTACACCATTAGAAATGAGAAAAGCAAATGTAAAACTTGGACTTAGAGTGTGTAAAGGGCAAATCAACTAGTAGAGAAGGTAAACATAGGAGAAAAGATTTAAGAAAAGAAATGACTCTAGCAATACTGCAGATTACATAGCTTGAATTCTCTCGGTAAAAAACATCTAGTGCCAGCTAAAAAACAAATATTTTAAAGCATATTGTTTGCCTCACAAAGATAATAAAGGAAATCACCAGCCTCCAATATTGTGACTATTCAAAATGTACTACATATTCTAGCCAGTGTAATTAGAAAAGAAAAACAAATAAAAATTGTAAAGATTGGAAAGAAGAAATAAACGGTCCCTAAATGTACACGATATGGTTGTTTATATGGAAACATGGAGTTAGGCATAAGAGACTACAAATTATTAGAATTAGGAATTTAGTAAGGTTGCTGGATATAAGATCAATATACAAAAATCAATGACATCCCCATACAGCAAAGATTAAGAAATATTACTTTTAAAAATATATCACATATAAAAATAATCAAAAATATGTATAGGAATAAATCTAATAAATGATTGGCAAGATTTTTATGAAGAAAATTAAGCAACTTTGTTGAAATGTCTTTAAGAGGACCTAAATATGTGCAGAATATACCATGTTCATAAAAATGTAAACTAAATTCCCTAAAGATGTAAATACTCCTTAAATTAACAATAAATGTAATACAATTCCAATTCAACCAAACCCAACAGATCTGAGTAGTGGAATAGAATTGAGTTGCTGGTATTTGAGGTGAATCTGGAATTCTTCTGAGAGCCTAGTATAATTAACGTTGCCTCTGATAGAAGAAATATTCCCTGTAAATTTTGTTATCAAAAGGATGAATACTCAGATATATGTTGCAAATAGAAAATCTATCTTATTTACCAAGAACTTGAATATTTACCTTAACATAAGAAACTAAGGATATGATGATTTCTTGGCAAAGGAATTGCTGTGTCAGTTGCAAGATGGCATTTTTCATCCATGACTCAGAAAAGAAGCCTGGAATACCTGCCCAGTGCCTAATATGGATATAGACTCTAGGCTTCCAGACCCACAGAGGAGAATGTTTTAGCAAGTGTATACTGCCACACATGAGAGCATCCAAAGCATCCAAAGTTATCTGAACTACTATAACTCACCCAGAGGCTACCTGTTAAACTGTAACAGGCATGCCACCTGTTCCTTCAGAGGCCAATAAGTGATCTTTGAACAGGGTTGGAGTTAAAAAGTAAACCTATCCTTCACGTTTCTGCATTGTTAAAACTAAAGTACTTATAACAACGGACTTGATATGACCCTGAAGTCAATGTTTGCTTCTAAGATTGGCTCATTGTTTACATTTTAAAGGAAGAACACATTTGTTATGAAAAAGTTTTTCCGAATAGTCTGATTGCTTTGGAAGCAGCTCTTAAAACTGTAACACTATGTAATTGGCCAAACTTTCTGTACTACAGTTACCCTTCCAACTCTATAACCATGAGTTTTTGGTATTTTTCAGTGAAAAGAGAGCCCGTTCAAAACATAGATTATATAGATGTCTTTTAAAAGAGTTATACTATCACTTTTGTGTTAAAAAACAAGAATTCCAAAGAACGCTGATAAAGATTAAAATCTTCATCAACAAGCATTTATTTTCTCAATAGGCGTGAAAGCATTATATAAAATATGGAAAAAATCTCAGACTAGTGATGTGTTTGGTGTGTCCTTTCAACAATTTCTTCTGTGTTTCCGGCTCACCCTCTTACCCTGCTTTTCCTCTCTTACATCCTCTTCATTGTGGAAAGAGGTAATAGATACAAACCAGAAACTTCATGGAAAGCATGCATGGCAGTCTGTTTCCTACAATATACACTAAAAGTGTAATTGGTTTCCTATTTACTTTTCTGTTGTTTACTAGTTGCTAGCAGTGACTATCATTTGAAAAGGGTGAAAATAGTAAAACTATAGATGATCTGAACAGATCAGTCAATTTGACCTAGTAGACATCTATCAAATACTTCAATAACAGCTGAATTACACATTCTTTTCAAATTCACATGAAATATACACCACGATAGGCCATATGCTGGGCCATTAAACATACTTTAGCAAATTTAAAAGCATAGAAATTATACAAAATATGATCTCAGAAAAGTTAGCTGGAGAATCCCCAAATATCTGCAAATTAAACAACATGTTTCTAAATAACTCATGAGCCAAAGAAGAAATCTCAGGAGGAAATTTTAAATATTTTGAATTAAATGTAAATAAAAGTACAACTTATCAAAATTCACAGGACACAGCAAAAGCAGTGCTTAGAGGGAAATTTGTAGCATTAAATGCATATATTAGAAATGGAGAAACGTCTAACTTCCTTAGGAAATTGGAAATTCCCCCTTAGAAAATTAGTAAAAAGGGTGAAATAAAACTGATTAGCAAGCAAAGAAAAAAAATTCAGTTTTACATATAATCTAATAAAAGAAATACTAATACAAACATCACTTTTCACATACTAAATTGGAAAATTTATACTTTTAAAGTATAATATTCAATGCTGGTATGGGTGAGGCGAAATAGGCACCATACATTAGTGATAGTTGTACAGATGGATGCAGCCTTTTTGGAGAGAAATTTGACAATGTGGTCTAAATGTAACTTTTCTTTGACCTGATATTTTCATTTTAATGATGATAAGAAAATAAAAATTTAAAAAAACTCAAATTAACGAAATGCTTAATTAACAGAGATAGCTATAAAACTATTATGAATAATAGCAAAAATCTGAAAATAACACAAAAGTATAATGAGGTAGATCCACTCACTGGAACAGTATATGGCCATGAAAACTGATGTTTGTGTAGAATTTCTAATAATTTAATAATAAGTGAAGAAAGGCCAGGGGGCGGTGGCTTATGTCTGTAATCCTAGCACTTTGGGAGGTTGAGGCAGGTGGATCACCCGAGGTCAGGAGTTTGAGACCAACCTGACCAACGTGATGAAACCCCATCTCTACTAAAAATAAAAAAAATTAGCCGGGCATGGTGGCAGACACCTGTAATCGTAGCTACTCATGAGCCTGAGGCAGGAGAATCACTTGAGCCTGGGAGGCAGAGGTTGCAGTGATCCGAGATCATGTCACTGCACTCCAGCCTGGGCAGCAAAAGCAAAAACTCCATCTAAAAAAATTTAAAAAGTAAAGAAAACATGGAACAAAAATTGTATGGCTTGATAGGCTAGATATAAGATTAGAAGGAGACATACCAAAATGAAAGCTGGTTTTGTTAACGGTGGAGGGTGTCCAGGTTCTTGGTGTCTTGAACAAAGAATTGGACAAAACACACAAACAAAGCAAGGAAGGAATGAAGGGTTTTATTGAAAATGAAAGTACACTCCACAGTGTGGGAGTGGCCCTGAGCATAGAGGCTCAAAGGCCCAGTTACAGAATTTTGGGGAGTTTAAATACCTAGAGGATTCCATTGGTTACCTCAGGTACACCCTATGTAAATGGAAAGGATGAAATAAAGTTACAAAGTCATTTACAGTCTATGCCCTATGGAGACAGTATTTCCTGTTATAGCTGAAGTGTGAATCAGCCTTATGTTCCCTGCCTCCAGACCCTATTTTCCTGCCTCAGTTTCTTTGGAAGATGGGTTTGCCCTACTAACTGCTTTTCTATTATTTCCCAAAGACCCGTGATGAACACAGTGGTTTCACTCATGGGCTTTGGAATCCAGTGGTTGGGTTACAGTCTCAGCTCTATTATTTACTAGTTGTGTGAGTCTCAGTTCTCATTTGTAAAACAAGGATGACAATTGACAGTCTCTCCCTAGGGTGACTAAGAGGTCTGAAGGTGATCTTGTATGTAGAGTGTTTAGCACAGGACCTGCTGTACATTAAGTCCCCAATAAATGCTAGCTATTTGTTATTGGTTATAATGAGGAAAAAATTTCTATCAAAAGTAAGCACATTAGGGCCAAGTGCAGTAGCATATGCACTGTGGGAGGCCGAGACGGGCAGATCACCTGAGGTCAGGAGCTCTAGACCAGCCTGGCCAACATGGTGAAACCCTGTGTCTACTAAAAATACAAAAAAAATTAGCCGGGTATGGTGGTGCATGCCTGTAATCCCAGCTACTCGGGAGGCTGAGGCAGGAGAATCACTTGAACCTGGAAGGCAGAGGCTGCAGTGAGTCAAGGTGGCACCACCACACTCCAGCCTGGGTGACAGAGCAAGACTTCATCTCAAAAGAAAAAAAAAAGATAAGTAAGCACCTTAGGACAGGCTCACCCAGATTTGCACAGGGAAGTTTTCCTTTCTCTGTTGGACTCTATTGATGTATTTCTTTGAATGAGATGCACTTTGAAGATATTTATTTACTGATTGCAGGATATCTGGAGTTTACAAATGGGGCACTTAAATGTCCTTTTATATACCAAAAAACAGGACACACTGAGAAACAGTAAGTATATTTGATTCTCTTTGTGTATTTAAAAGTGCTATATCCAAGACCGTACTAGTGAGACTGAGAAAGGAATTCAAAGCTACTGACTTTAGCTACTTATTACCTCAAGTCTGCAGGCTGTGATTTTTTTAATTTCAGAGTAAGAGATAATAATCTGTACCTCCTTCACCCTTCCTATAGGGTCATTAGTAGACTGGGAACTCCCCTGCCACTTCAGGATTCTTTTCAATGTAAAATTTAATATTATTTTGAAAGCGTTACTATAGCTTTAAAGGATTTCATTACCAAAGAAATAATTCTGTTCATGATAGAAATATCATGCATTTTAAGAAGAATTCATCATTTTTTAAAAAAAAGATTCCTTTTTCTCTGTTTGCAATAAATACTGTATTCATTCAAACATTTCTGAAGGAGGACAGATAGCGGGGAAATGATGTACTTTTTCTTTACGATGAAGGAATCTTCAATAGTTATGTTAGAGAGACTTACTACATGCATAAAAAAAGTGCTTGGGCTTCAGAGCAATTAATATTTTTGTATTAATTTGGCTTTAAAGTTTTAATTACTTAAATTTAGTAAAGAATGTTTCTGTGAGTAAATAGCATTTATAAGTAGAGAAGGTCTGAGGTAGAACATTTGAGGTGTTATTTTGTAGAGTGCAGAAACCTAAATGGACTTATATTTATTGTAACCTTGAGTGGCTATGGCTAATTGGCTTAAAATTCTTCTTCCTTTTTTTTTTGAGATGGAATTTCACTCTTGTTGCCCAGGCTGGAGTGCAATGGCGTGATCTTGGCTCACTGCAATCTCCACCTCCTGGGTTCAAGCAATTCTCCTGCCTCAGCCTCCAGAGTAGCTAGGACTACAGGTGCTCACCACCATGCCCAGCTAATTTTTTTGTATTTTTAGTAGAAATGGAATTTCACCATGTTGGCCAGGCAGGTCTCAAACTCCTGACGTCATGTAATCCACCCACCTCAGCCTCCCAGACAATTTGCTTAAAATTCATTTACAGATTTTCAAAATGTATTAACACTCTGAAACCATTAATTTGAGCTCTGAGATGGTACAGTTTTAATACTGCTTAATGAAGTTTTTCTAATGTTTCTGATAACTGAATGCCTCTTCTGTGATGAGGTCGATTATACTGAATTTAGGGTTGAAGCAGATTGTGTCATAGATTTACCCTCTAAATTGCATTGTAATCTTGTAAGGCACAATTGTAATAAAAATATTCAGAAAGGCACTTGTGTTTGAAATTGCAGCACAGGTTTAGGATCGGAAAGTGTCCAGGGTAATTAGGACCTATAGGTAAAACCAAGCCAGAAGCATATCTAGCTTAATTAACAGCTTGAACATATTCTACTATATTATATATCTTGAAATCCCACCTATGGACAAAGGATGTTTTTAATCAAATTGCTGCTTCAGTAGATTGTAAGCTTTTTTAAGCTTGATTTTCTAATACTTGGACAATAGTACTTTCTTTGAGCTAGACAAATTAAGTAGAATCTTTGTACTCTCAATTGCTTACATAAGAGTACTAGGCAAAGAAAAGGCTAAATTTGCAAACCCAGCTTAGTCACCAAATCTAACTAGCTGTATAACCTTGACTAGGCTGTGGCCTGTGAAATAAAAAGTTTTAAATGGACCTCAGTTTTCTCGTGTCAGAAAAGGTTGGACTAATAACTTCCAAGGTCTTTTCCTATGCTAAGGTTTTATCAGGTTAATTATGAATTAGGTAAAATTATAAATTTTATTGTCTGACTGTTCCGCTAAGCTTCAAAGCCAGTTTAACCATCTACTGGACATGACTGGTCTGCCATCCTCACTAAGTCAACCCGTTCCAAATGGAATCAGTCACCTCCCAAACCAACTACATTTCCTGATTTTCCTATTTCTGCAAAAGAGATTATTATTTTTTCAACTAACCAGATTCACATGCCCCAATCCAAGTCACTTTTTTGTCACCGCTTATCCGCCCCGCACCCCCTCCTCACCACGGGGTTCAAATGATTCTCCTGCCTTAGCCTCCTGAGTAGCTGGAATTACAGGCATGCACCACCATATCTGCCTAATTTTTGTATTTTTAGTAGAAACGGGGTTTCGCCATGTTGACAAGCTGGTTTCGAATTCCTGACCTCAAGTGATCTGCCTGCCTCAGCCTCCCAAAGTGCAGGAATTATGAGCGTGAGCCACTGCACTGGCCCAAGTCATTTTTAATTTCTTCCCAGTCTTCGGCCAATCCCATGGTCAGTTACAAAGTTCTATCAATTTCTTTTTGGTTCTTCTTCAATTCCCCCCAACCCCTGTCCATTATCCCTATCTCATCTTGGTGTAGACCCAGGTATTCTCATAAAGTAGCCCTTAGCTCACCTTCTGCGTCTTCTTTTTCTAATCTATTATATGTCATTTCTAAATTATGACTCGGAGAACCTCCCAACACAAAGCAGCTTGACTTGCCAAAGCCTTTATTTGTTTGTCTCTCCTCTACTTTTTCTTCCCCCTTCCACGGATCCCTGTGAATCTCCTTCTCCTAATAGACTCCACTCATTCTCTCACAGGCACTCTGTTTATTCACACTGGAGCACTTAGAGGACCACCACTGGCATGGCTGGCCCACACACACCACCATATTCATCCACACCTACACAATTGTTAGTTCCCAGGTTCAGTCCACATCCTCAACGTGTTTTTTTTTAACTTCCTCAGCCCACAAAGTTTCATCTGTGCTAATAGCCTACTTTATGTGCCACTCTTGAGACACTGCCAGGCACTGCTTTATCATATCCTGCCTTAAGTTGTTATATTTTGTAGAATAAAAAATGGGATTATAACAATCCTATGGTATTGCTGAAGGTTTAGAGGCCAGAGGAACAGTCATCTCTAATATTTTGGTGTATTTCTTTTCAGACCTTTTTCATATGTATGTTTTCTGTTGTTATAATGAAAGTGGCCGGGCACTGTGACTCGTGCCTGTAATACCAGCACTTTAGGAGGCCAAGGCGGGTGGATTGCTTGAGCCCAGGAGTTCAAGACCAGCCTGTGCAACATGGCAAAACCCCATCTCTGAAAAAAAAAAAAAAAATTAGCTGGGCATGGTGGTGTGCACTTATCGACCCTGCTACTTGGAAGGCTGAAGCAGGAGGATCATCTGAGCCCAGAGGTCAAGGTTGCGGTGAGCTGAGGTTGCACCACTGCATTCCAGCCTGGGCAATAGAGTGAGACCTGTTTGAAAACAAAACAAAAACCAAAAACAATAACGAAAGCATATATACAATTTTGCTTCTTAGTTTTCTTTCACCCAATATATGAGAAAAAAAGTATAACTGAGAATAATAAAGCGATACAGGGGGTGCCATGAGAGGACAGAGGGGAAACTAACCCTGTTGGAAGAAGAGCCTAAGAAGGAAAGGTGTCACAGCAGTTATTGTCAGAACTGAATTTCCAAGGACCTGCCAGAGGTAGCCAGAAGGAGGAGAGGGTGTGCAGAAGCAAGAGGCATGAAGCAGTATTGTCCATCTTGAAGACTGCAGGTTGTTCACTGTGAGTGGCAAGGAACTGGGACATTATAGGTTTGGGTGCCAAGCCAAGCAACATGCATTCTATGTGCCAATGATGAGAAGCCACTGAACATGTTAATAGGTGCTTGGGCCAAACACATCAGTGAAATTGCTAACTTTGGATGACATATACTGCTCCTGTAGTTGTCTACTTGATATCCAACCTCCCCTTCTTTCCAGTAGAATTCCTGATTTTGTTAAGGGTGTCAATGTGCCCAGTTAAAATGCTTAGCTCTCCAGACTTCCTCGTGGTCTGAAGAGGCCATGTAACCCAGTTCTAGACAATTAGATATAAGCAGATGGGTGAGGTTACTGGGAAAGTGTTTTAAGGCCAGCTGGCATGTATCTCTTACCCTTTTCTGTTTTCTAGAATAAAAACACGCGTCCTGGAGGCATAAAAACCATCTTGTGCCCATGAGGGAGAACACCAAACACATCTGGTTGACTTCCTTGAGTAGCTGCATTTATATTAGACTGTCTACCTCCTGACTTCTTGTCCTGTAAGAAAAATCAGTCTCAGTTTGGTTAACCTACTGAGTTGGATTTTCATCAGTTTCAGAAATAGCAATAGGTACAGAAAGTTTTAGCTAAGAGCCATTTAGAGGGAAAAATATTTAAAATGTGTGTCAATATAATGCTGTCAATGGTAGCTGTATCTGTAATAACAACAGAACTGTTCTTGATTTTTGTTTTTGTTTTTTTTAAAAAATTTCTTGGCCTCATATAATTAATTTCAACATGAGAGAGCATGCGTGCTTTTTTTTTTTTTTTTTTAGAAGAGTATGGTTACCTTCCTGGAAGAGCACGTGTATTGTCAAAGGCTCTCACTCCCTTCCTAGGAATGAGCAGCTGAAGCCAGGAAGCACATGAAATAAGAAAGAGTGCCCATGGCAGGAGGCTTAAGTTAAAGCTTAAGGAAATTCCCAAGATGATGTTTTTAAAGGGCATTCAAAGGGCACAGTCCAGGTAGAAAACAAAATCTAGGATTATTTTAATGAAAACATTCTCCATTTTATCTTCTCCCAGTAGTCTTCTAGTTCAAAGAGAGAGAATATTGTATTCATGGAAAATTGATGGATAAGCAATGATTTTTTTTTTATCTGAAAACCCAGGTCCTATCTTCAGTGTGTATTTATTGTGTGATCTAAGTTTGGCACTTACATCTTTCATCTCACTTTCTCTTTGTATAAATGGGCACAACTATTCCTGTTCCCTCCCACACATTGATGCTGTGAGGATAAATAAGATCATGTTTATACTTCCATGGAGAAAAAACACTAGGTATACTAAAAATATCACTATTTTCAGAGTCTTTCTTTTTCTTGGAAATGTATAATAATGCCAGTTGTAAATAGTATTGATGAAGAGTCAGATTTTCCGTAAAAGTGATCACCTTTTCAGAAAATAGGTAATTAATCCTTTGAAAACTAAAAGTTTCTTTTAAAATTTGTAACCATTTTTCAAATTTAGCAGCTTAAATTTGTTGATTTATTCTTCAAATTCATGTTTATTGAATGCTTACTACATGCAATGTATTTTAATGGAAATATTTCCCTCTGGTAAAACAAAATATATTTTACCTTTTATTGATGACTCTGTAAGATACCAATATATGAAAAAAGGACTTTAGTTGACTTCAAATATACCAGCCAACATCACATTAGGTTACAGAAATATAAGCCATAGATCTAAGTTAAGGAAAATGTTAGTTCTATTCTATGTTGATCAGACAAACCTGGAGTTGAGTTCTAGGTGCACAGTGTAAGACAAGCTGGAGTATATCTGAAAAGTGGTGATTAAGATGGTGAAAAATGTGGGAATCCTGTCATATGGGTGTTTAAACTAAAAGGATAGTTAAGATGAAAACTATTAAAACTTGACTTTAAATCATTGAATACCTACCAGAAGGGAAATTGGACTTATTCTGTATGGTTGCAGATGACTAAACTATAAACACAGAATTTTAAGAAGAGAGACATCCCACTTAAATAGAACAGTGCCAAAAATGAGCAGAATTGCCTGTGAGGCTTTTGTTTATGGAGATTTTTAGAACAGAAACTGGATGACCTTTGGACAGAGGCTTTGTGGAAAGGGGTTTTGATGGAGTGAGAAGTTGGGCTCAAGGGTCCCTCCTGCTTCTGAATGTCTTACGCTCCACTAGGAACCTCACTTACCCTACTAAGTTACAGGAGAGTGATGCCTTTATAGCTTTTTGGTGCTTTGTTTCTGCACTGGAAGGCCTCAGACTGCTGTGGATGTTTTGGTTTTGTTTTTGTACTTATGGCTGCTTTTTAGAGTTTTCCCATCCTTCTCATTACTAGACTGCCTCAGCTTATCCCCTGTCTTTAATAACATCCTGCTCCATTCTAATCTGTTACTTCTAATAGGCTGTGATCTAGAAAGATGTCATAACCAAACTCAGTAAAAATACATGAATGATTTAAGTGAGGTCCTGAAGGGCTCTCCTGTGAGTAAAGTTTTTGGTGCACAGAGTTTTGCCATTTATTTTATCTTATTTATTTTGAGACAAGGTCTCACCCTGTTGCCCAGGCTGGAGTACAGTGGTGCCAACACAGCTCACTGCAGCCTCGACCTCCCAGGCTCAAGCTATCCTCCCACCTCAGCCTCCCAAGTAGCTGGGACCAGAGGCATATGCCACCATGTCTGGCTATGCCATTTATTTTACTTTTTAAAGACCCTTTTAACTTCCTTTCAAGTTCTCAGGAATATTTTAGATTTAACTTATCAATTTTGTGGTTTCTGGGAACTTGTTATTGAAATTCTGTAAGTTTGCTAAGCTTCCTACTAATTCATAAAATTACAAAATATTCTGAATCCATTACTGATGTTTTCAAAAATAAAATCATAGGCAATAATATACTTATCCAAGATTTTTCTTATGTAGGTAACCTTTTCTTGGATAGCTTCTTCAAAATGAAAATATCCTTTGTAACTAAACTGGACTATATAAGCAAATGATGTTTATTAGAATGCTGACTACTTTTCTCTCCTGAGCTTTTCATATAGATAGTATTGGTGTTGAATGTGCAGATTCCTTTTGATATGGGAAGTCATTCTGATATAACTGGTTTTCTCCTTAGTCCTTAGTCTCCTTAGCCCCTTAGCATGTAATAATAGTTTTAACATAACTCAGTCAAAAACATGTAATGAACACTTATTGTAGGTGTTCTTGGCTAAGAATAAGGAAGAATATCAGAAAAACATAGTAATGTTTTGTATAAACTGAATATTAAAGACTGTTCTACCATTAGAGAGCTTTCTGTCTTGTTAAAGGAAATAAGAGCCAGTTATTCAGCAATCAAAGAAATATATTATCAATGCAGGATTCGTGCAGACAGCAAATGGCTTTGAAATTTGTAATGAGATATGGAGTAGTTCTGTGATTGCTTTGGCAGCACATATGCTAAAATTGGAACAATACAGAGAAGATTAGCACGGCCTCTGCATGAGAATGGCATACAAATTTGTGAAGCATTCTATATTTTAGCAATATATTGTATTCTTGAAAAATGCTAAGACAGTGGGTGTAAAGTGTTCTTAAATGCATGTTAATATGCAAAAATGCATATGTTCATTGGCTAGATTTAGTCATTCCACACTGTATACATATTTCAAAACATCATGTTGTACATGATAAATACATACAATTTTATTTGTTAATGAAAAAACAGAAATGGATTAGTTCTGCCTAAATATACTAGACTCAGAAGTTAATAATAAATGTGCATCCACTCCTTTGTTTAATATGCCTTGGCTATTAAGTTAACATTTATGCTAAAAACCTTTGGCTGTTATAGTTTCCTATCATTTATCTGGTAAAAAGATTAATTGGAGAGGTGTTTCAATGGCACCATTAGGAGATATGAAGAAAGCCCCACTATTGCCAGTATTTGAGAACTCAAAGGGTTTATTTTCTAAAGCAGGTGATGCTACATGAATTGCTGTCCACACCTTCTGCTACTTTCCTCTGTTGGCCAGAAGAATAATTTTAATGTCTCCCAAATGGATTATGCTGACCTCAACCCAGATCCCCCTGGGAGATATAAAATTCTTATATGTTCCTGGCTGGGTCATTGTAAATAATATGTACATGTATCCCAAAGCTCTGAATTATCCTCATCTGTAACAAACACAGCGACTAAATGGTATCTGGGACGTAGTTAATTTTCTGGAAAATATTCAAAGGAACAAAATGAACACTGCAATACAAAATTGCTGTCGACTTAACTTTTGCCAATTTCCCTGGATGTGTAAGTAGAATTATATTTTCACAGAACTTGCAAAAATCTCAGACTCGGCTGCTATTTAATCTCTTTCCAGAAGCACCAGCCCTGAGCAATCCTATCTGCAATTAGCTGCATGTGGTTGCTACTAAATTGCTCCCCATAAGTTAGTTCCTAACACTGTTTCACAGCACAGCATACTCTGTAAAGGGAGAACGCTTGGAAGGACCGAAGAGTTCCCTTTGTCATGCCCCTGCCGTGCCTCTGGACAAGGATGTTCTTACACCGCCCACTAGCTAATCCTGTGACCCTTTTCTTTCAGCACCTTGAGTTTGAGTTAGGCAATACCTCTTACACCAAAGTGGAAACACCTTCGGATCATGTAGGCAGCGATTGTTTAGCCGAGACATCCCCCTACCCCCGCAAAAGGCAGCAGAGAAGCGGCGAACGCCGCTTAGCAGTTGGCGCGCTCTCAGTGCGGGTGACCCGGGGCTGGGTTGGGGTGTTCCGTGCCCGGGTCGTGGGACTCCCCGAGAGGGGGTGGCTGGAGGAGGAGGGAGGGCTTGTTTCGCTGGGGGATATGGGAAGTAGGCGCTAGCCTGTTTCGCGGTTTTTTAAGCCCCTTGGCATGCCCTGACCTGATCTACAGGGAGTCTACTGCTCTTAGGAATGTTCCGGGAGAAGGTGGGAGATTGCTTCCCAGGGGAGGCCTGTGGGTGCTGCAGGGCACCGGGGGGGTCACCAGGGAGATGCAGGGCGCGCGCCAGGAGGGGCGCCAGGGCAGCCGGGGGCCAGGCTGAGGCGACCGGGACCAGCGGGCAGCGGGGCGGCGGGGGCGCCGGTCGGGGCGCGGGGGACCCCTTCCCGGGCGGCGGCGGCGGCGATCTGGCCCTGCGGGCTGCGCCGCCCGGGCTGTCAAGCGCGGGGGGCGGACGGGAGGAAGGGGTGGAGGTGCGAGGGGAGGAGGGCTGGCACCGGAGCGCCGCGGCGTCGGTGCAATAAAAATGCATCGCATGGAACTGCCCGTGGAGAAGGACGGGACGGAGCCGGGGCAGCCAGAAGAGGTGGGAAAAGCGGAGGAGGACGCCCAGGAGGCGGCGGCGGCGGCGGCGGCGGCCGGGAAGTGAAAGGTCTCGCAAAGTTCAGCTGCCGCTGCGGACGCCGAGCCCCGGGCTAGCGGCAGACGAGCCCGCAGGGCCGCTCCGCGGGGCAGCGCAGCCAGGCCGGCTATGGTCCCGGGGCTCCCGCCGCCCCCCAGGTGCCCGGGACCCGCCAGGCCGGTGCGCGAGGGTCACCCCACCTCCCCGCGCGGTCCCAGCCCCTGGCTCCCAGCTGCCGGCGCCCGCTGACCAAGCCCGGCGCCCCAGGAGGAGGAAGAAACCAGGGCCCCGGTCCCTCCCGAGGACGGCGGCGCTTCATCCCGCAGCCCAGAGGTCTCGGCTCTCTCCGGCACCCGCCCGGCCCGGCTGCTCCCGGCTCCTCCCGGCCATGGGGAGCTGCGCGCGGCTGCTGCTGCTCTGGGGCTGCACGGTGGTGGCCGCAGGTGGGTGGTGACGCGGCGGGGCCCCCACCCCTTCCCTCGCTGCTTCTCTAACCCATCTCGGGACTCGGGGGTGCAGGGGAGCCAGGGCTGCGAGCGCAGAGCGCTGCTCCCGAGGGTGAAATGAGTGGCCATGTTCCGCCTCCTTTCCCCGGGGCTCCGCAGTTTCAAATACTATTGATTTATTTTTACAACTGGGATACACATGCTCTTGGATAACCAGCTATCCTGGGTGCGCCCTGCCGGGGATACTGCGACCGGGGTTTCTTTCTTGGTTTGGCTTGTTAAAAAACTGCTTTTCCACTTGGTGAGGGAACAAAGGACCCAGCTCGCCATCCCCCGGCACTTCATGGCCTAAGGAATGATGAGGAGGGGTGGCCCAGCGACCCTGGGCGCGCGTGGGCCAGGGCCGGCCTCTCGCGGAGGCCGATCGCTGGCGTCCCTGACCTGGTGCTGGGTACTAGAGAACCAGGTAAGGACACCTGGGGCAGGGCTGAGCGCCCTCTCCCCGGAGCAGTGGCTGGAACGCAGTGGGACTCCTGACTTGGACGATAGGTGGTGATGACCCTGGGCTTGCATTGAGCTGGCTGGCCGCCCTGGGGAATTGGTACCCTGGCAGAGACTCTGCGGGAGGTCGGAGGCGGGTCTGCTCCCTGGCTTGCTAACTGGACAACCGGCGGAGGCGTCGGCAGATGCCCTCTCCCTCCCACTCCCATCCTGGCTTTCTTGGGCTGCCCTAGGCCACCAGCTCCTGGCTCGTGGTTTCTGTATTCGGGAGCCCCTTCTGCTCCTCTCCCTCCCTCGTGCGGGTCACCTAGTTTCCAGTTAGGCGTAAGCGCAGCCCTGTAGGTGAGGGGGAGAGATGTGAGGGAGTCTGCAGACATCCAGTCTCTCGTGCGGATCTCGCCTGCTTTAGAAAGGGGCGCCTGGGCTAGAGGGACGCGCTGGTGGCTACAGAACATTGTCGCACGCATCTCCTCCCTTGGGCTTCCACTCTTCCCTGAGGGCCGCTGGCACCCAGCAAAATCCAGGCTTTCCAGTCTGCATCCCAAACCAGTCCGAGTCACAGGAGCATCCTTAGTATCATTGAATAGTCACTTGAGTGACTCCAAGTATTTTGCCCCACGGATTCTTTATCTGGCTCAAATCTTTTCTGGACTTAGGAGTTTAGGGGCATTTAAAATTATTGGATATTTTTCCCAGGGACCTATTAAAGGCCTAAGATTTTACTTTAATTCTTGCACTCTTAAAAGATGAGCTTTAAAAAAACCTTTTCCTTCTCAAACCATATTATGGCAAAAACATGCAAGCCGTTGAAAGGTTGTAAATAAACATCACAAGGCAAGTGTTTCAAGTCAAAAATACTTGTACAGGCAGTATATTATTTTCCCTGCAATTTTTTACAGGTGAGTCATAGCACACTGTGTGTTTGTGTGCTTCTGGCCACAAGCAACTGTTGCCCTAGCTAATGAGAAAAGTGGCAAACAGAACCCAGGCATAATGCACACTTTAATTTGACATTTAAAAAATAATGCCTAAGGAAGCCCTTTAGCTGCAAGGCTTCGTGTGGTTGGCCATTGTCAGTGTGTGAAATGTCTCTGTTGCAGCCTAAGCTGTCATTTGTCCTCCTCCAATCCTTACTGTGATAACAGTTCAGAGGTACTGCTTCTTAAGCAGCAGAAACATTCAATTAGCCAGAATTTAAGGGTTGATTTCCTTTTCCCTCTTTCCCCCTCTGTTTTAACCTTTAAAATAGATGATTTTTGCTTAAGGTATTCATAATTAAAATGACAAACCCAAATCAAAGGATTATAGTATGTCCTCAGAATGTTAATAAGTGGACAATGTTTATCATTTTAAGTCATTTTAAAACATTAAAGTCTGTTGGACCTTTGGGAGGAAGAGTGTGTTTTTTAAAGAAGGTGTTGTAGTTCGCAGATAATATTTAAAGGTGCTGTTAGTGGCTGCCAGACTGTAGACACTCTCCTGTTAAGCAAACAGTTAACTACTGTATAACCTGTCACAGGTAGAAACCCTGAAGAGACAGCATGTAAAATAAGCTTTTCTGCCATTTGGCAGTTCAGAGAGTATTTTTTCTTAGTTATGTTTACGTAATGTTAGAAATTGATAGTGCACATCTGAACTCCAAAGGTCTCTAGCTTTGCCTCCCTCTAAATGAGGACCCATTGTATATTTATTAAATATCTCATATTGCTTTTCCTTAGGGAATTTATCCCTTCACTGGCTTAAAAATATAAAGAAAATAGAATTCCGCATTTCCTTCTAAATACATTCTCATAATAAACATGTTAAATTATGTGAAGGACTCACATTAAATTTGAAAGACTAACTTAGGTGGTCTTAAAAACATTATGGTTTTTCGATAGTCATGACATCAAAAACACATCATTGTATTTGAAATACAGAAAACATTTATAAGGCAAAGTATTTGAAAAGTTTTAGGCCAATAATCTTCACCCTAGTGGTTCTATTTTCCCTCCTCTTGCCCTCTGCATAAAGTGTTTGTTTCTCTGATGTGAATTTTACATCTGAACATAAAAAGCAAATACACACACATGCCCACACACACACATACACGAATGCATTGTGAATGCAGAAGAATGTTCATGCTCAAACATGAACGTGGTGGAGCATGGTAGAATTTTCCATTTGTTGAAAGTCTCAAGCGCTTTTGGGGAGATCCTTGACTGTTGTCGATGGACTAGGTGGCCAAAAGAGCTTTCCAGATGGGTTTGTCTTGCATCACGCATGCTTTCCCTCTCTTAGGACTGAGTGGAGTAGCTGGAGTGAGTTCCCGCTGTGAAAAAGCCTGCAACCCTCGGATGGGAAATTTGGCTTTGGGGCGAAAACTCTGGGCGGACACCACCTGCGGTCAGAATGCTACCGAACTGTACTGCTTCTACAGTGAGAACACGGATCTGACTTGTCGGCAGCCCAAATGTGACAAGTGCAATGCTGCCCATCCTCACCTGGCTCACCTGCCATCTGCCATGGCAGACTCGTCCTTCCGGTTTCCTCGCACGTGGTGGCAGTCTGCGGAGGATGTGCACAGAGAAAAGATCCAGTTAGACCTGGAAGCTGAATTCTACTTTACTCACCTAATTATGATGTTCAAGTCCCCCAGGCCAGCTGCCATGGTGCTGGACCGCTCCCAGGACTTTGGGAAAACATGGAAGCCTTATAAGTACTTTGCGACTAACTGCTCTGCTACATTTGGCCTGGAAGATGATGTTGTCAAGAAGGGAGCTATTTGTACTTCGAAATACTCCAGTCCTTTTCCGTGCACTGGAGGAGAGGTAAGGGCACCTGTTTAACTCTACCCTGTAAATAAGATAGAAAAATGTTACCAGCCTGCATTTTTTTTAAAGCATGAAGCTATACTTGTAGCAACATGAATGAAATTAGAATTTTTCATGAGCTTTATTTGTCGTAAATTATTTCTTACCCTTACATATGAATGTGTAGTCATTTTCAAGAAGATCGCCCACTGGCTGGGTTTAAGTCAGTATTCTAAGATTCAAATTTTTCACATTATATAAAAAGAGCAGATACAAATCATCACTCTAGAGGCTCCTCATTGCCTCGGTTCTCGGGACTACTTACTGTGCTTCCGAAGGGGGAAGAGTTACTGAGACAGTCTGTTCCTGGAGCCCACGGGGTATCTTCCTGATACTGTTAATATAAATAGGAAGTAAATAAAAACAAAGCCAAGAAAGAAAAAAAAAAATCTGTTTGACAGAAGGATACTTTTGCATGACAGTAGCAAGCAAATGAAAGTAGTGTCTTGTAACATACAAAGGTTCTTCTGGGCTCACAGACACATGAATTTCAGCTTAGGCCATCTGAAACTCATTCTGCAAAACAGCCTCCTTAGCTACTGATCCAATTTCTATGTGGAGTGTTTTCTCTTCAATATTCCTTTCTCCCAAGCGAGAAACAGGTCTTTTTTAGCTCTTCTTAACTTACGTGGCAATACCTTGAAAGGCTTCCCCCAACCCTCAGGTGTATGAGAATAGAGAAAACTGAATAAAAGCAGATTAAGAGAATATAATACTTCAATAAGTAGATGAAGAAATACTGATTCAGGAAAAAGAGGAGAGTATAATCATTCTAATTCTGGTTCGTGTCATGAATATACAGACTAGATAAGTGGCTTTCAACTAGGGGTGATTTTTGGCCCCTTTTCCCTGGGGACATTGGGACACTTGGCAATATCTGGTGACATTTTTGCTAGCAGGAGGAACGCCACTGGCATCTAGGGGGTGGAGGCCAGGGATGATGCTAAACCTCGGACAATGCACAAAATAGCATTCCCCACCCCATCCCCAACCAAAAATTATCTAGCTCAAAATGTCAATGTACCGAGGTTGAGACAGCCTGGACTATTAGGCATACACCCAATACACGGATCACAATGGCTACAGAAACCAGGATAAGCACTCTTCTAGCATCCTTTATATAACTATTCTCAGACTTCCCAGGTAGTTGTGTATAATCAGCATGTATCGACCCCCTCAGGCACTGTATTCAATGCTACTAATTCTGCTTTTAGTGCGGTGTGGGGAGGTGCTTGCCAGGGGCCTGATGAAAAGGTTGGTTTGGGACCTCCTTTCCCCACTTCCATAGATACATGGAGACTTTTGCCATATTATTCAGCTGCTTCTTCTGTGTGCACCTTGAAGAGACCAGCAAGAATAGTGCTGCTGGCACCAGAACCAAGTAGGGCATGGTGCAAGCAGCACACCGACTGTTTTCCATTCTTCTTCGTGGTCGCCAAAGTTGGCTGAATATTGTAAGCCCATTTGCAACCTGTCATGATGGACATTTTTAAAGATACCAGGACAGGAAAGAGACAGATAAGTTAGACTCGTTGTTTTGTTATGTGGAGAACACTTTGTGCTGAAAACAAATGAAGAGCTTGAACTCTCAAACTGCTTTGGAATTGATCCTCAGGCTCATATCGGCTCCTTACATCTCAGTGCTACTGGGCCTTGTGTATCTATGAAGTTGCAAAAATGCAGTTTTAGTAACCAGATGGCAGGCATGCTCATTTAGCAAATATCACGTTGAATTTATTGCAAATTTATTGCCACAGTCCAGCAATTATTTAAAGATGACTATAGTAATCTCTGCTGGGCCTTGTTTATCTATGAAATTGCAAAAATACAGTCTGCGTAACCAGATGGCAGGCATGCTCATTTAGCAAATATCACATTGAATTTATTGCAAATTTATTGCAACAGTCCAGCAATTATTTAGAGATGACTACAGTAACTTTGAACTAACCTATATGGAAATACAATCTTGTCTTTTTTTAAAACCGACTATTTATTGTCATCAATGTTTATATCAAATTCCAAGCAGATAGAGACTAACATTTATGTAAGTTATTTCAATGTGCAGTTACCTTCTAAACCTAGTTCGTAAGTGTTTTTAATTGTAGTTGTTATTTTAGCAGACTTTTTTTTTTTTTGAGACTGAGTCTCGCTCTGTCGCCCAGGCTGGAGTGCAGTGGCACAATCTTGGCTCACTGAAGCCTCTGCCTCCTGGGATCAAGCAATTCTCCTGCCTCCAAGCAATTCTCCTGCCTCAGCCTCCTGAATAGCTGGGATTACAGGTGCACACCACCACGCCCAGCTTTTTTTTGTATTTTTAGTAGATATGGGGTTTCACCATATTGGCCAGGCTGGTCTTGAACTCCTGACCTAGTGATCCGCCCACCTCAGCCTGCCAAAGTGCTGGGATTACAGGTGTGAGTCACTGCGCCCGGCCTCAGCAGAAATATTTTAATGGTAAGAGAAGCATCAAGTGTGACCTAGTTCCCTCTAGAGCATTATTTGCAAGTGTAAAGTATAAGGAAGTCATTATAGAATTTCTTCTTTACAGAGGACAGGTTTGGGAACTAATCTTTCTCTCCTGAGTGAAAGAATAGAAGAGTCTTTCCCTAACTCAAGGACCACAGGAAGCCTCCCCAGAAGTGATTATTGCCTTCCTCTCCTCTGTCATGTTAGAATGTAAATCAGTGCAGTGCTACAAATTTATTTTGCAGTTTCAACTCCATGTCACCAATTTACATCTTTGAAAATTGTGTGCTCAGAAAAAGAAGCTAGTCAACCTAGTTTAAAAATAAGAAGTCTCAAATTTCATTTATGGCTTATTTGTAATATTATAGACCTATATTTTCCTCCATTCTATATAAGGCTTAAGACTTCTCTAGGTATTATCCTATTAATTAGGCTAACATAAATATATGCCAGACTCAATTTGTTTCCGATGTTCATTCAGAAATACTGCTTTGGGTTTTGAGAGCCTGGAGCTTCATGTCTAAAGAGTCAGATACCTCCATCAACAGAGTGGAAGGCACCAGTCATCCGAAAGAGGACTTCAAAAACATGGGCCCAAAAATTCACCCAGAAGAACACTTTTTAAATAGACATTAAACCTGATGTATAGAAACTTCCTAAACTGCCCAGCTCTTTCAAAGAATGGGGTATGGCTATCCTAAAACGTGTCTCCTTCCTGGGAGATGAGATTGAGGCTTGAGTTAAAATGATTTGCCCAACAACGTACCGTTAGTTACGTGACAGAGCTAGGACTAAGTCACATGTCTTCTGACCTTAAATCTAGTATTTGTTCCATAAAATCAAGTTCTCTCCCTCTATTAGTGACCCCCAAGAACTAATGGCAGGGAATATCTTATATCTCCCTCCTCCCTCACTCTCTTAAAGCCATTTGCTGCTATTCATTTGGAGATGACATGAAGGTAAAATGGAATTTGCCAAACTGTTTTCTCCTGAGCAGTGATGTCCTCTGAGATGGCAGTGGTATACTGAGAATAAAAGATCCCATTGTTAACTTAGGCTGGGAAATACTGACTGGGTTTAACAAATTGAAACATTTATAAATACATTAATATTCTCATTATGTACCCTGTATCCCCAAATGGGAGATTTAGGATGTGACATTCCTGGACTTACTTGGCTATGAAACCCTCTTTTTGCAGAATTCGTTACTATCTTTCAGGACCCTAATGATCCACAGAGCACAGCATAGGAAATGCTGGGGTGGAGGTTTAAGTGCTCCCAAAACCCTGGTGAAAGGCACAGACAGGCCTGGGGCTAGGCATCCTTGGATATCAAGACCCTGTCCATTGGGAGCTTAGCCTCCTATGTACTTGGAGCAGTCAATAATAATAACCTTGGGGCTAAAAATGATGGGTTCATTAGGCTTTTTCAGGATGTAAAAGAAGCACTCTCAGATTACCTCTGGCTACAGCAAACACAAGGAAGTGGGGAGACGTAGCAAACCATCTTAGATGCCACACACCTCAGGCCTCATGAGACTGGAATTGCAATGATCACTGTTAGGAAACAGCATCTGTTCCAGTGTGGCCCAAAATCAACTCTAAAGGGATGTAGTTATTGTCTCCTTAGAAGTGAGCATGACTTGCTCCCTGCTCTATTAACTCTCTATTAAAAGAACTCTATTCAAAATTGGATAGCAACCAACCGAAGCACACAGATTTTTAAAATTTTTCTCCAGGGCATTATGAAGATGTACCATTCAAAGGCAGGACTGTAAAGTCAGAGACAGCAGTACAGAGCAGCCAAGAACAGAAGAAGTAGCTGGGTCTCAAAGTAATCTTTGAATAGAAAAGGATTATTAGGCTGGGCACAGTGGCTCACGCCTGTAATCCCAGCACTTTGGGAGGCAGGCAGATCACCTAAGGTCAGGAGTTCCAGACCAGCCTGGCCAACGTGAAACCCTGTCTCTACTAAAAATACAAAAAAGTTAGCCAGGTGTGGTGGCACACACCTGTAATCCCAGCTACTCGGGAAGCTGAGGCACGAGAATTGCTTGAACTTGGGAGGCGGAGGTTGCAGTGAGCCGAGATCACGCCCCTGCACCCCAGCCTGGGCGACAGAGTGAGACTCTGTCTCAAAAAAAAAGAAAAAAAAAAAGTAAAGGATTATTACAGAGGGTAAGGCTTGTGTCAGTTTTATTTATCTGTATGTCCCTAGCATTTAGCACATTGCTTGGATCACAGTAGGCAGTCAATAAATCTGTAACTGAATAAATAAATGAGTGATATGACAAGCAGGGAGAAATGACAGGGGAGAAATGAATAAGCCTTGGGCAGGGGATGAGGATCAGAAACCTTGGTTAACATGGAGAAGCTGAGTTGGTAGTCATATGAGATTAGTTATGGCGTGGGAAGGGCAACCAATAGAGGATCTTAAATGATGTTTATTCACCCATTTATTCAAATAATTTTCAAGCTACTATGTCAGATCCCATTCCAGGTGGCATAGACGTGGCAGTGAACAAAACACATAAAAATCCCTGTACCCATGAAACTCAGATTCTAATGTGGGAATGGGGAGATAGAGAACAAATAAGTAAAATCTATGTTATGTCGTAGTGTGGTAAATACTAAGGAGAGAAAACAAAATGGGGCAGGGGATGGGGAATGCTGGCGGGGGAAGGTTTGCTATTTTTATTTTTCTATTTTTTAAATTAATTATTACTTTTATTCAATTAAAGCAGAAAAAAGAGAAATGGGGTACATAAACAAATGGAGAAATAGAAATGACATGGTAAGATGAGAGAGTCAAGCTTAACAATTTTTTTCTTCCAACTTTTAAGTGCAGGGGTACATGTGCAGGATGTGCAGATTTGTTACATAGGTAAACGTGTGCCATAGTGGTTTGCTGCACAGATCATCCTATTGCCCAGGTATTAAGCCCAGCATCCATTAGCTATTCTTCCTGATGCTTGCCCTCCTCCCACCCAGGTTTGCTATTTTTAAAACAGATTGCAGGATTTGTGTTTGATAGAAAGGACAGTGACAAGGACTATGCGTTCCTGGCAAGTTTTCATGAGTGAACAAAACCTATAATTAAGGGTCACGTTTGTTTTATGGTAATGGTATGGGGTTTTTAAATTTTTTTTATTATACTTTAAATTCTAGGGTACATGTGTACAACGTGCAGGTTTGTTACATATGTATCCATATGCCATGTTGGTGTGCTGCGCCCATTAACTCGTCATTTACATAAGGTACATCTCTTAATGCTGTCCCTCCCCCATCCCACCACCCCACAAGAGGCCCCAGTGTGTGATGTTCCCCTTCCTGTGTCCAAGTGTTCTCACTGTTCAATTCCAACCTATGAGTGAGAACATGTGGTGTTTGGTTTTTTGTCCTTGCGATAGTTTACTGAGAATGATGGTTTCCAGCTTCATCCATGTCCCTACAAAGGACATGAACTCATCATTTTTTACAGCTGCATGGTATTCCACGGTGTATATGTGCCACATTTTCTTAATCCAGTCTATCACTGATGAACATTTGGGTTGGTTCCAAGTCTTTGCTATTGTGAATAGTGCCGCAATAAACATACATGTGCATGTGTCTTTATAGCAGCATGACTTATAATCCTTTGGGTATATACCCAGTAATGGGATGGCTGGGTCAAATGGTATTTCTAGTTCTAGATCCCTGAGGAATCGCCACACTGTCTTCCACAATGGTTGAACCAGTTTACAGTCCTACCAACAGTCTAAAAGTGTTCCTATTTCTCCACATCCTCTCCAGCACCTGTTGTTTCCTGATTTTTAATGATGGCCATTCTAACTGGTGTGAGATGGTATCTCACTGTGGTTTTGATTTGCATTTCTGTGATGGCCAGTGATGATGAGCATTTTTTCATGTGTTTTTTTGGCTGCATAAATGTCTTTTGAGAAGTGTCTGTTCATATCCTTCGCCCGCTTGTTGATGGGGTTGTTTGTTTTTTTCTTGTAAATTTGTTTGAGTTCATTGTAGATTCTGGATATTAGCCCTTTGTCAGATGAGTAGGTTGCAAAAATTTTCTCCCCTTCTACAGGTTGCCTGTTCACTCTGATGGTAGTTTCTTTTGCTGTGCAGAAGCTCTTTAGTTTAATTAGATCCCATTTGTCAATTTTGGCTTTTGTTGCCATTGCTTTTGGTGTTTTAGACATGAAGTCCTTGCCCATGCCTATGTCCTGAATGGTATTGCCTAGGTTTTCTTCTAGGGTTTTTATGGTTTTAGGTCTAACATTTAAGTCTTTAATCCATCTTGAATTAATTTTTGTATAAGGTGTAAGGAAGGGATCCAGTTTCAGCTTTCTACATATGGCTAGCCAGTTTTCCCAGCACCATTTGTTAAATAGGGAATCCTTTCCCCATTTCCTGTTTTTGTCAGGTTTGTCAAAGATCAGATAGTTGTAGATATGTGGCATTATTTCTGAGGGCTCTGTTCTGTTCCATTGGTCTATATCTCTGTTGTGGTACCAGTACCGTGCTGTTTTGGTTACTGCAGCCTTGTAGTATAGTTTGAAGTCAGGTAGAGTGATGCCTCCAGCTTTGTTCTTTTGGCTTGGGATTGACTTGGCGATGTGGGCTCTTTTTTGGTTCCATATGAACTTTAAAGTAGTTTTTTTCCAATTTTGTGAAGAAAGTCATTGGTAGCTTGATGGGGATGGCATTGAATCTATAAATTACCTTGGGCAGTATGGCCATTTTCACGATATTGATTCTTCCTATCCATGAGCATGGAATGTTCTTCCATTTGTTTGTATCCTCTTTTATTTCATTGAGTAGTGGTTTGTAGTTCTCCTTGAAGAGGTCCTTCACATCCCTTGTAAGTTGGATTCCTAGGTATTTTATTCTCTTTGAAGCAATTGTGAATGGGAGTTCACTCATGATTTGGCTCTCTGTTTGTCTGTTATTGGTGTATAAGAATGCTTGTGATTTTTGCACATTGATTTTATATCCTGAGACTTTGCTGAAGTTGCTAATCAGCTTAAGGAGATTTTGGGCTGAGACAATGGAGTTTTCTAAATATACAATCATGTCATCTGCAAACAGGGACAATTTGACTTCTTCTTTTCCTAATTGAATACCCTTTATTTCTTTCTCCTGCCTGATTGCCCTGGCCAGAACTTCCAACACTATGTTGAATAGGAGTGGTGAGAGAGGGCATCCCTGTCTTGTGCCAGTTTTCAAAGGGAATGCTTCCAGTTTTTGCCCATTCAGTATGATATTGGCTGTGGGTTTGTCATAAATAACTCTTATTATTTTGAGATATGTCCCATGAATACCTAATTTATTGAGAGTTTTTAGCATGAAGCGCTGTTGAATTTTGTCAAAGGCCTTTTCTGCATCTATTGAGATAATCATGTGGTTTTGTCGTTGCTTCTGTTTATATGCTGGATTACATTTATTGATCTGTGTATGTAGAACCAGCCTTGCATCCCAGGGATGAAGCCCACTTGATCATGGTGGATAAGCTTTTTGATGTGCTGCTGGGTTCAGTTTGCCAGTATTTTATTGAGGATTTTTGTATCAATGTTCATCAGGGATATTGGTCTAAAATTCTCCTTTTTTGTTGTGTCTCTGCCAGGCTTTGGTATCAGAATGATGCTGGCCTCATAAAATGAGTTAGGGAGGAATCCCTCTTTTTCTATTGATTGAAATAGTTTCAGAAGGAATGGTACCAGCTCCTCCTTGTACCTCTGGTAGAATTTGGCTGTGAATCCATCTGGTCCTGGGCTTTTTTTGGTTGGTAAGCTATTAATTATTGCCTCAATTTCAGAGCCTGTTATTGGTCTATCAGAGATTCAACTTCTTTGTGGTTTAGTCTTGGGAGGGTGTATGTGTCCAAGAATTTATCCATTTCTTCTAGATTTTCTAGTTTATTTGCATAGAGGTGTTTATACTATTCTCTGATGGTAGTTTGTATTTCTGTGGGATTGGTGGTGATATCCCCTTTATCATTTTTTATTGCGTCTATTTGATTCTTCTCTCTTTTCTTCTTTATTAGTCTTGCTAGCGGTCTATCAATCTTGTTGATCTTTTCAAAAAACCAGCTCCTGGATTCACTGATTTTTTGAAGGTTTTTTTGTGTCTCTATCTCTTTCAGTTCTGCTCTGATCTTAGTTATTTCTTGCCTTCTGCTAGCTTTTGAACGTGTTCTCTAGGAACACATTCTCTAGTTCTTTTAATTGTGATGTTAGGGTGTCAATTTTAGATCTTTCCTGCTTTCTTTTGTGGGCATTTAGTGCTATAAATTTCCCTCTACACACTGCTTTAAATGTGTCCCAGAGATTCTATTCCCTTTACACACTGCTTTAAATGTGTCCCAGAGATTCTAGTATGTTGTGTCTCTGTTCTCGTTGGTTTTAAAGAACATCTTTATTTCTGCCTTCATTTCATTATGTACCCAATAGTCATTCAGGAGCAGGTTGTTCAGTTTCCATGTAGTTGAGTGGTTTTGAGTAAGTTTCTTAATCCTGAGTTCTAGTTTGATTGCACTGTGGTCTGAGAGACAGTTTGTTATAATTTCTGTTCTTTTACATTTGCTGAAGAATGCTTTATTTCCAACTATGTGGTCAATTTTGGAATAAGTGTGATGTGGTGCTGAGAAGAATGTATATTCTGTTAATTTGGGGTGGAGACTTCTGTAGATGTCTATCAGGTCCCCTTGGTGCAGAGCTGAGTTTAATTCCTGGATATCCTTGTTAACTTTCTGTCTCATTGATCTGTCTAATGTTGACAGTGGGGTGTTAAAGTCTCCCATTATTATTGTGTGGGAGTCTAAGTGTCTTTGTAGGTCTCTAAGGACTTGCTTTATGAATCTGGATGCTCCTGTATTGGGTGCATATATATTTAGGATAGTTAGCTCTTTTTGTTGAATTGATCCCTTTACCATTATGTAATGGCCTTCTTTGTCTCTTTTGATCTTTGTTGGTTTAAAGTCTGTTTTATCAGAGACTAGGATTGCAACCCCTGCCTTTTTTTGTTTTCCATTTGCTTGGTAGATCTTCCTCCATCCCTTTATTTTGAGCCTATGCGTGTCTCTGCACGTGAGATGGGTTTCCTGAATACAGCACACTGATGGGTCTTGACTCTTTATCCAGTTTGCCAGTCTGTGCCTTTTAATTGGAGCATTTAGCCCATTTACATTTAAGGTTAATATTGTTATGTGTGAATTCGATCCTGTCATTACGATGTTAGCTGGTTATTTTGCTCATTAGTTGATGCAGTTTCTTCCTAGCCTCGATGGTCTTTACAATTTGGCATGTTTTTGCAGTGGCTGGTACCGGTTGTTCCTTTCTGTGTTTAGTGCTTCCTTCAGGAGCTCTTGTAGGGCAGGCCTGGTGGTGACAGAATCTCTCAGCATTTGCTTGTCTGTAAAGTATTTTATTTCTCCTTCACTTACGAAGCTTAGTTTGGCTGGATATGAAATTCTAGGTTGAAACTTCTTTTCTTTAAGAATGTTGAATATTGGCCCCCACTCTCTTCTGGCTTGCAGGGTTTCCACCAAGAGATCAGCTTTAGTCTGATGGGCTTCCCTTTGTGGGTAACCTGACCTTTCTCTCTGGCTGCCCTTAACATTTTTTCCTTCATTTCAACTTTGGCGAATCTGAAAATTATGTGTCTTGGAGTTGCTCTTCTCGAGGAGTATCTTTGTGGCGTTCTGTGTATTTCCTGAATTTGAATATTGGCCTGCCTTGCTAGGTTGGGGAAGTTCTCCTGGATGATATCCTGCAGAGTGTTTTCCAACCTGGTTCCATTCTCCCCATCACTTTCAGGTACACCAATCAGATGTAGATTTGGTCTTTTCATATAGTCCCACTTGGAGGCTTTGTTTGTTTCTTTTAATCCTTTTTTCTCTAAACTTCTCTTCTCGCTTCATTTCACTCATTTGATCTTCAATCACTGATATCCTTTCTTCCACTTGATCAAACCGGCTACTGAAGCTTGTGCATTCGTCACATAGTTCTCGTGCCATGGTTTTCAGCTCCGTCAGGTCATTTGAGGACTTCTCTACATTGGTTATTCTAGTTAGCCATTCATCTAATCTTTTCCCAAGGTTTTTAACTTCTTTTCAATGGGTTCGAACTTCTTCCTTTAGCTCAGAGAAGTTTGGTCAACTGAAGCCTTCTTCTCTCAACTCATCAAAGTCATTCTCCGTCCAGCTTTGTTCTGTTGCTGGTGAGGAGCTGCATTCCTTTGGAGGAGGAGAGGTGCTCTGATATTTAGAATTTCCAGGTTTTCTGCTCTGTTTTTTCCCCATCTTTGTGGTTTTATCTACCTTTGGTCTTTGATGATGGTGACATACAGATGGGGTTTTGGTGTGGATGTCTTTTCTGTTTGTTAGTTTTCCTTCTAACAGTCAGGACTCTCAGCTGCAGGTCTGTTGGAGTTTGCTGGAGGTCCACTCCAGATGCTGTTTGCCTGGGTATCAGCAGCGGAGGCTGCAGAACAGTGAATTTTGCTGAACAGCAAATGTTGCTGCCTGATCGTTCCTCTGGAAGTTTTGTCTCAGAGGAGTACCCGGCCGTGTGAGTTGTCAGTCTGCCCCTACTGGGGGGTGCCTCCCAGTTAGGCTACTCAGGGGTCAGGGACCCACTTAAGGAGGCAGTTTGTCTGTTCTCAGATCTCAAACTCCGTGCTGGGAGAACCACTGCTCTCTTCAAAGCTATCAGACAGGGACATTTAAGTCTGCAGAGGTTTCTGCTGCCTTTTATTCGGCTATGCCCTGCCCCCAGAGGTGGAGTCTGCAGAGACAGGCAGGCCTCCTTGAGCTGCAGTGGGCTTCATGCAGTTCAAGCTTCCCAGCTGCTTTGTTTACCTACTCAAGCCTCAGCAATAGCAGGCACCCCTCCCCCAGCCTGGCTTCCGCCTTGCAGTTCAATCTCAGACTGCTGTGCTAGCAGTGAGCAAGGCTCCGTGGGCGTGGGACCCTCCGAGCCAGGCACGGGATATAATCTCCTGGTGTGCCGTTTGCTGAGACCATTGGAAAAGCACAGTATTAGGGTGGGAGTGACCCGATTTTCCAAGTGCCATCTGTCACAGCTTTGCTTGGCTAGGAAAGGGAATTCCCTGACCCTTTGCACTTCCGGGGTGAGGCGATGCCTCGCCCTGCTTTGGCTCATGCTCAGTGCACTGCACCCACTGTCCTACACCCACTGTCCGACAAGTCCCAGTGAGATGAACCTGGTACCTCAGTTGGAAATGCAGAAATCACCCGTCTTCTGCGTCACTCACGCTGGGAGCTGTAGACTGGAGCTGTTCCTATTCGGCCATCTTGGAACCAAGCCTCGGTAATGGCATGTTTTAAGGTATGGGAAAATGATGTTGGATATTAATTAACCCAACATTCATTGATAAAAACCCCTTTTGCTAGCGTTCCTTAGAATGAGAGCATTTGAAAAGGAATCTAAATGTTGTTAATGGAAAAGAATATTACTCATGAGTAATCTGCAGTCTAAAGATAGTTGAAGTGACTTGTCTTCAATTACTCGCTGAAATCTGTGTTTCCTGACTTCTAGCCCAGTGCTGTTTCCACTATACTAAGTTGAAATGCCTTTGTGCCAAGTCAAGTAGCATGAAAGATACAAAAACTATATACATTCCTTTCCTTCACACTCCTTATAACCTACTGGGTGAGAGAGTAAACATGATAATTTATGGACTGATTCATTAAATTATATGAGATAGTGCATGCTTAATCCCCCAAATATGTGGTGTAGATAATATGCCTTTCAAGATCCAAGTATTCACTTGTCTCTAGGCCATGGAAAGGGCTGTGTTTCAATACCTTGTGATAAAGTCAGTATGGCACAAGTGTGCAGAAAATGATAAATTACTTAATTGGGGTTTTATGGGCATTTACATTTATGATATGTTAAGCAATATTTAGAATTTCTCAAAAGATAAAGTCGTATGTGAGTAGAAGTCATGCTTTCTAAGCATGACTGTTCGGTTGACTACTTGTAGTCTTCAACTGGCGAAATCTGTTCATGCCTATTTCCCACAGTAGCAGTAGTCACAAGTCATGATGGCTGCTAATAGCTATTGAAGCCTTCCCACCTGCCAGGCGCTCCCAGTGCACTGCATCCCTTATTCTCACAAGAAGCTCCTTAGTTAAGCACCAATATTAACTCTCTTTTACAGACAAGGAAATTGAAACCTAGTGAGTTGAAATAATGCAGAGTCAAATAATAGCTAAAATTATTGAGCTAACCTATTCCAGAGTTGGGATGATTAGCTTGCCTTGAAGTTATTTAAATGATTAGGCTTTATTATAACTCCATTTTTTTAAAAAAAGAGAAAAACTAAATTTCCCTGGTAATTAGTAGGTATTGTATACAACATGTAGTTTAACTGATAATTTGTAATATGGTGGTATGCACTTTGCATAATAAAGTTATTGCTTTTACATTAGATAGAAGAAGTATCTATAACAAGTGAAGACTCTTTGCACTTAGTGTTATCCAAGAGCATTTAAAATAAGCTGTATGGGAATGAACATCACAGTTCTTCAGTACCACTTAGCATACTTTGTTATTTGATTGGTTTGGTTTTTGCGGGGAGGGGAAATACTTTTTATCTAGTTAGTACCTACTTCAAGTAGTATTTCTAATGAAGTCATTTAATGTATTAATGTTTCACCTTCCATCATATTTTAAATGTAAGGTGCTAAATAAATAAGTAAAATATGTAGAATGTTACGTAGTGATAAGTGCAAATAAAAAAATAATAAAGCAGAGATGGGTGCTGTGGGGAGAAGAGGCTTATGTTGAGGTGGGGCTCCCAGAGAAAGCCTCGTTGAGATGTTCGAATAAGGACCCAAAGGAAAGTAGAGGTGAGTTGTGGACATACATAGAGAAGAACAAAGGCCTTGAGGAAGTCCGCCTGGCACCTTCCAGTCTGCGAGGAGGTTGGTACCAAAGCTAAGGGGTCCAGGTGCAGTGTAGTAAGTGAGATCAGAGTGATGGGGAGGTGTGGGCATGTGGGCCCTCAAAAAGAGGTGCCCAGGATGACCCAAACTTATGCCTAGATCAGTTCAATCCTGTTCATTATTTTTAGCATTCCCTCAAAGGAGCCCCAGTTTGAACCATATGTTATTCTGGGCTTACTTATAAAGTCATTTGTTTTTAGTCTGGGTGATATTAGAAGCCACTGGAGGCCGAGCACGGTGGCTCATGCCTATAATCCTAGCACCTTGGGAGGCCAAGGCTGGTGAATCACCTCAAGTCAGGAGGTTGAGACCAGCCTGGCCAACATGGTGAAACCCTGTCTCTACTACAAATACAAAAATTAGCCGGGCGTGGTGGCGGGTGCCTGAAATTCCAGCTACTTGGGAGGCGGAGGCATGAGAATGACATGAACCCCAGAGGGCAGAGGTTGCAGTGAGCTGAGATTGTGCCACTTCACTCCAGCCTGGGCAAAAGAGTGAAACTCCATCTCAAAAAAAAAAAAAAAAAAGAAAGAAAGAAAGAAAAAAAAAGCCATTGGAGATTTTGAGATTTTAAGTGGTGGGGTGATATTATCTATTTTTAGTAGGATTAGTCTGGCTTGTGTGTTAAGAAAAGCCCAAAGAGGGAAGGAGGGTGAGGGAAGAGGCAGGGGACCATTTAGAATCCTGTTGCAATAATTCAGACTAGACTTGATGGTGCATGGGACGGAGGGCAGAGGTAGAAATGGTGAAAAGTGGTTGAATTCTGGATCTATTCTGGATCTATTTTGTTGATAGAGCCAACAGCATTTGCTGACAGATTGAATGTAGAGTGTAAGAGAAAGAAGTAAGTATGTTTTTAGTTTGAGCACCTGGAAGAATGCAATGGTCATTTACTGAGATAGAGAAGACATGCCGGGGAACAGATTTGGAGAGGAAGACCAGGAACTCATTTTCAGACACGTTCAGTGTGAGTTGCCTTTTAGATATCCAGATGGAGATACTTAGGAGCCCACTGGAGTTTAGAGTTCAGAAAAGCTGGCTGGACCAAATAGATGTGTGAGATTTTAAGCTATGAAGCTGGATGAGATTGCCAACGGAGTGAGTGTGGATTAAAAAAAGAGAACGTTCTAAAAACTGAGCCAAGGGGAGGATTAAAGTTAGTCCATTGATGCTGCTGTTATTGAAAACACTTTTGCAACTAATCTTGGGTGGACGTGGTGGCTCACGCCTGTAATCCCACCACTTTGGGAGGCTGAAGTGGGTGGATTGCTTGAGCCCAGGAGTTCGAGACCAGCCTGGGTAACATGGCGAAACCCTGTCTCTACAAAAAATACAAAAATTACCTGGATGTGGTGGCACACACCTGTAGTCCCAGCTACTTGGGAGGCTGAGGTGGGAGGATCACCTGAGCCTAGAGAGGCTGAAGCTGCAGTGAACCATGATCGCACCATTGCACTCCAGTCTGGGCAATGGAGTGAGACCCTGTCTCGAAAAAAAAAAGAAAGAAAACCAATCTCACTAATTTATGGGTCCAACTTGTGTTCAGTTAAGCAATAACATGAATTGATTTATGTTGGGTTACCATAGTCAGAATGGTGGGTGCAAACTCTAAAATCACAGGTGAGAGAGAAGTTGGGAACGGCAATTTCACATTTTCAAAACATGACCTAAAACAAGCAGGGAGAAGGCAAAGTACTAACTGGATAACAGATGATGATGGAAAAGGGAGAGGGAGCAATAGTTGGCATACTATATTGAAGGAGGAAGAAAACTTTGAAAATACTGTGCTGAAAGAGAAATGTTGATTTTAGAGAACTTCTGATTTTGAGGGCCTCATATTCCATTCATGTTGAAATTATCTATTTTATTATCAATATTCATGTTGCAATTATCTAATTTTCATCCTTTTTTGACTCTCAAAATTTCAGCGATAGGGGCAATTTTTTGGAATGCCCCTGGACTATCACCACATTGTAATAAACAAAGTTAAAATAGAGCATTGTACACGCTTTTCCGCTTAATGTTATGAAAGTTGATTTACAGAATTTGATGGAGAGCATCTACCTTGACAATCCCATTTAAGTAAAAGGGTTTATACTTTCACAATTTCAGTTCGTGTGCAGAATTTTAAAAAAAATTTAGTAATCTTCTGATTAGTATTGAATATATTAATATTTAATTGTTCTGTTAAGGAGGACAAGAGAAAACCAACATTGAGAGATCATCGTAGAATACAACAGTTTCTGTGCCAGGCAGTTTGCACACACTCAGTTTATCTCTAAGAAACAAAGTCTTTTCCTGGATGGTTCATCTTGCTAATGAGCAAACAAAAACAAAACAACACCCTTCTTTCTGTGTCATATTTCTCTTCTCTTCTTCCCCTTCTTGCCACTGGCAGAGGAGCAGAAGTCTTCCCAGGCCTCCGCTATGTTTGCTGATGTTACTTTACACTTCATAATCCCAGTTCCGAAAACAAAAAATAATTATGAAAAATATTCACATGCTTTCTACATGACATCATGTTCATTTGTGCTGACACTGTCTTCTGGCTGCTACTGAAAAAGGCTTCTCTGTTTTAAAGTTGAATTGAAGAGAGAAGATGTGATCACCCTCTTACACTGTTTAATCTATATCAAGAACTTCTGTTTCTTTTTATTTCACCAATCTGGCCCTTCTGAGGCCCTTGAGGTTTTCCACCAGTTTCTTTTGTAACAAATGCCTACACTTCTCTCATATTCTGTGTCCCAGTAAATAGCCCCTGATCCCACCACCACCTCCAAGTAAAAAGTAAAGGTAAATGGAGGTCACGTCAAACTGGTGCTGCATCAGGAGAGCCGGGCACCTCACTCTCCAGGAACCCTCATCCTTGCCCTCCATCCTAACACATCCAAATGGGTGCAAAACTCTTCCTTTTGTAACCATAGCTCCCTCTCTGATGATCATGAAAGCTCAGAAGAATGTAAGCCCACTGGAACACCCTCTTGAAGGAGGGGAGTGTAGTGAGAAAGTGTGGTTTGCAGAAACCAAAACCAGGTGATTGGTAGCCCCTACATCCCACCTTTCTTACTCATTCCTGTTTGTCGCTTCTGGCCATTTTTCTTTCTAATTTCCACTTCTGTTAAAGGAAACTAAATATGGCCTGAGAAAGACTCTTTACTTCTATATCTGAGTCATTGTGGACAATCTGTAACCTAATTTAATTAAGTAGACAAGATTGAAAACCGGCCGGGAGTGGTGACTCACGCCTGTAATCCCAGCACTTTGGGAGGCCAAGGCTGGTGGATCACCTGAGGTCAGGAGTTCAAGACCAGCCTGGCCAACGTGGTGAAACCCCACCTCTACTAAAAAGACAAAAATTAGCCGGGTGTGGTGGCACATGCTTATAATCCCAGCTACTCGGGAGGCTGAGGTAGGAAAGTCGCTTGAATCCAGGAGATGGAGGTTGCAGTGAGCAGAGATCACACCATTGCACTCCAGCCTGGGTGACAAGAGTGAAACTCTGTCTCAAAAAAGAAAAAGAAAAATAAGATTGAAAACCTAATTTAGGAGTGTGCACCTGTAATAACAGCTGAGTCTTGACCAATCCCAACGTCCATACTTCAACCATTCAAACACTGCTGAATGTTCAAACTGTGTTCAAATAAGGCAAACGCTAACCTGTACCAATCCAGCTCTTCTGTACCTCACTTGCAATTTCTGAACATCATTTCCTTTTTTTTTTTTTTCGGTCTATAAATCTATAAATCTTCTTCCACCACTGGCTGTGGTGGCATCTCTGAATCTACTGTGATTCGGGGGGCTGCCCAATTCATGAGTCGCTCATTGCTCAATTAAACTCCTTTAAATTTAATTCGGCTGAAGTTTTTCTTTTAAGACTCCAACTTATGTCCCAGTAGACCACTTATTTTATCTCTGTTCTGGCTCCTATTTATAAAACTGGACATGATACTTAGCTTGTCCCCACAACTTTCTCTGGAATCTTCTATCAGTTCTCACAATTCCACTGCCCCCTCATCCTTCCGTCGCATCCCAATCCCAGCTCAATCTCACTGTTCACCTTCTTGCTCCTTCGGCTAGACAAGTGAACTCTACTGGAGAAAATAACAACACAATCATACTGAGAGATGTCTTTATGTTTTCCAGTCTCAAGTTTGCCCTAAAACTTCCCTGGAAGTCCTTCTTCCCTTCCACTCTCTTTCTTCCCTGCAGAGACTCTTTCAAAGCTTCTCTCTTCTCCTTGACCCCTCCGCAAACCCCCTGCTCACTCTCAGCCAAAAAGCTTGCCTCCTGCTTCACAGAGAAAATAGATGTATACATGGCATTGCTGTCTAACCCAGAGAAGCCCATCAAAGCGAAAAGCTGAGAGTTTCTCTCAATTCCTTTCTCTCCTTCAGCCAGCTTCGATCATCCACCAGGTCCTATCCCATTGTGCTACTTGGGTCTCTCTTTAGTGGGTATGCCTCTCTCCATCCCTGTAGCTACTATCTTAGTGCAAACCACCCTTATTTTTCTTCTGCGTAACTGTGGCATTCTCCTGAATGTTCTGTTCTGTCTTGCTTGCTCCCCAATTTATTCTCTATACTGCATTCTCAAGGATATTTAAAAAATACAAAATGCTTCTTCCTTGCTTAAAACTCTTCAGTGATTCCCCAGGTGCATTATCATGAAGTCCACATTCTTCAATGTGGCTTTCTAGGCCCTGTCTGAATGCCCCCCTGGCCTCCTGTCTCATCCCTGCCTCCTGAACTGTAACCTCTAGCTGGATCTGTTGAGCTGCTTGGATCACTCTCAGGTGCCATGTTCTTTCTCACTTTCTGACCCTCCTTGGCTTGGTGGGGGAGGGCTCTCCTTTTCTGATCCCCTCCCCCTAATCCTGCCTCTCATTCATTTAAGTTAATTAAGTCACTCAGATATTTTGGGGGTAGATGGAGAAATGACTAGATAATTCCCATTCATCCTTAAGGAATTTGCTTAAACTTCACCTTGCACCAAGATTCTGGGTGTACACGTGCATCACATGTGTGCACCTACGGTATCCTACATTCACCTCTGTCATAGCACTTATCACATTATTTAACGAGCTCCCTAAGGTAGCCCAGACCACACTTGGAGAAACACTGCCTTAGCATCTCACGTGCTGCCTGAAGTATTCAATAGCTATTGGTCAAGTACACCAACTCTTGCACTATTGTTGTTATTGTTACTGACAACAACTTTGTATTGCTTCATATGGTTTAAAGCACTTTTATGGCAGAATAAGGGATGTGCAGACACACTAAACAGTGTGTTGGAGAGATGACTTGCTAAGTGTCTCATAAGTTAGCCATTTAGGATGACAGATCCTCGGGCAGGCAGTTGGTCGGTGTGATTTCTCAACAAGGACGATGTCATGGGTTCCATCCCTCTGCAAATCCAAACCACAGGCTCTATTCCCAGTCTGGGAAGGCCTAGCACAAAGCGTTCCCATTTAGATGGAAAGGTACAGATCTATCACCACCTCCTGGAAAAGTGCAAGGTGCATCTGAAGGCTCACTTGGGGGGTTGTTTAGTTTTTCATCAATATGGGAAATGATTGGGAAGGGTGCCTCATGCTCCCAGCGGGGCTCTTTGTCACAATGCTGAGTTGGTTGCAAGGGGAGTCGTTTTGTGATTCTGAAAAAAACAACTGCCTTGTGACACTGTGGACAAGCTTGTGCAGCTATTTGGCTTACTGGGATAAATGGCCAAGCTTGTTGCTTTCTCTCCATAAGCACTGCTAAGCTACATTCAATTCACCTGCGTTTTTGGAGCTGGGAGAAGAAACTAGTTAAGGGCGAAAACTTTCTTCGGTGAGACAGGTTTGAATATTATTTTCCTTGCCAAAACAAACAAAATAAACTATTTTTGTGAGAAATTTCTGAGCTGTGCCTCTTCCCTATTACCTGCACCTCATTATAGTATATTCCTGTCTTTAAGGAGTTAACAGTCTGATTGGGACTTTTAAATTGCTGTCTCTTAAAGGATGGGTAATAATTGAAAGGTAGAGCAGGGAGTTCCATGGGAAAGTGCACCTGTGTAAGGAAAGCCAATCCTGAGAGTGGTTGGAGAGGGTGGTGTGGTGGGGGGTGGGGAAGAAAGGGAGACGGAGGAAGATGAAGCTAGCCCTGGGTGCTCCACAGGGAGCAGTTTGGGCTCAATCCTGTGGGTAGTGGAGATCCATCAACAGTTCTTCTGAATAGAGATAACATAATCAGAACTGTTTAAGAAAGAAAACTCAGGGGACAGTGTGAAAGATTCTTGAGTAAAATATATGAGATTAAGCATAACAGTGATAAATATAAATTCCTTTTTACAAAACTCAACTGCACGACACCAGAGAGGTGTGACTTATCTGCCATTCATGTGAAAAAGACCTGAAGGTTTTAGTTGACTGAGATCAGTGTGAGTCAACAGTATACCATGACTGCCAAAAAAGCGAATGCAATCTTAGGCTACATTCGTGGAAGAATAATGCTCCAAACAAAAGAAGAGAAGAGCCCTTCTGTCTTCCTGTCTGGGCAAGCACAGCTAGAATATTATGCGCAGGTCAAGATATTCCTATTTAGAAAAAGCTGAGCAGAACTGGTGAGATCAATGAGAAACCTCGTTATATAATGAACAATTAACTTGGGATATTTCACCTATGAGAGAGGATTTATGGATGTTCAGGAATTGCTAGCATTCTTTAGATGTTTGGAGAGGGATTAAATGGGCTCTGATGCTTTCAAAAGGCAAGAGTATGACCAAATAACTTTCTAAAAAACTTCTTGTATCCAAAGACCAAATGAATTCCTTTCAGTTTCTCATCCCATGAAATGTTTCCGCAAAGGCTGAATGATCTACACTGAGAAAAGGTACAGAGAGGATTTATGTCCAGATTCAGAGGCTTAGATCAAGACCTTTGAGTGTCCCATTTAACTCTGAATATAGATTATGACTTAAGAAAATATTTTACATCCAACGACTCCAATAGAAGAGGGCTTGTGTTGGACACTGCTTAGCAAGATCACTGAGTCTTCAGCTAGCTAGGCAGGAGCCCATAATTTTGGTGAAACTCTTTTAGGGAAATCTTATTTCTTGCTACGGTAAGAGGAGCACCGTTTTTAGCCACTGAACATAAGGATGTCACTTAACTGCCAAAGAAAAAGAAGGCAGAGGAAAAAGGAAAGGTGTCCCTGAGTCTTTCTGAGTCTCTGCTTTGTATTAATGGGTGACATTTTATCTATATTTATAATGATACTAGACACAGTATGGCAGTCTGCGTGTAGGAATTGGGCTCTAGTCTGTCACCAGGCTCTGGTGGTGCCAGCTCTTAAGTTGGTTCTCCACTTCCACTATTATCTGTCTAGTTCCATCTCTCTCATTGCACACTCAAATCTCGAAAGTACCCTAAAAGGCTGTCTCTGTATTTTAGGGGCCTTGGCTTCTTCCTTTGTAAGTTGGATCAATGTGAGAAAGAATAAGATAAGGCATATATAAACATGTTTTATAAATGGCTAAGTACTAGAGAAGTGCTTTTATTAATAATCATATAATTCTATTACATTATTAGTGAAGTAGACTTTTGGGGCCAGTTCATCTTGTCACTCCGCAAATATGTGGGTGCCTCTATGTGTCTAGCACCTTCCCAGGCTCCGAGGATATGGTAGTAAACAAAATAGACACAAAATGCCTTCTAAAGCCCAGACAACTGACACACAAATACATCTTTAGACCACAACCCAGTTGTAAGTTAGGGACTTCCTGTACTAACTTTGGTCAATTGTCAATGTCTCCAAGAACGTTGAGGGTCTACATTTTTGCTTAGTGCTTTTGGACAGACATTGAGTTAGAGGACAACATCAGTCTTGGCATTTGATAGTAGATAATGTGAACACAAGAATTGTATCTTTTCATTAAAGCAGTAGCCCAGTCATCTACATAGACAGGCAATAATAGAGTGGGAGTTAGATTTAGATAAAAGTGAACAAATCAGAGGTACAAAGAACAATTCATGTCTCTTCATTCCATATTTAGTTTGACATATTTATTGAGACTTTACAAATTCTTTTTAAACTGTGTTATGAATGTCAAGTACAAGATAAGGAACTATGTTTTTGAAGATATTTTTAGACAGCAATGTTATGGTAAGATACAAGTATGAGCTTAAAGTAAAATGTCTTATCAAAATTGAAAGAAATGTATCCACCTACATCTGGTTGGTATTTCAGACTCATGAAGGAATTTCCAAGTGATTCTGTTAAGAGGTTGCTCTACAGTGAGTGAGTGAACGAGTTACATTTCTAGCCCTCCTCTGGCTTCTCTTTCAGGACTTGCCTTTATTCTTTTATTAGGGATAGACACTCCTCATGATTTATATGACAGGTTAATATGCTTTAAAAAATCTCTCTTAAGGTCCTGTTCAAGTTAGGGAGTTATAACATGTGTAAAAGATTCTCAATTTGAAGTACTGTAATCAGAACTCTCACACACACTCGTTTTCAAAGAACTTTATAAAACATGCACCAGGCACAGGTAGAAAGTGACAGCCAGGAGTTCAGTGATGTATTATTTCTGGTGCTTTTTTAGCTCTTTTTTTTTTTTTTTTTGGTTGGGGCAGGGGGATGGAGTCTCGCTTTGTCACCCAGGCTGGAGTGCAGTGGTGCAATCTCAGCTCACTGCAACCTCCGCCTCCTGGGTTCAAGAGATTCTCCTGCCTCGGCCTCCTAAATAGCTGGGATTACAGGTGCCTGACGCCACGCACAGCTAATTTTTGTATTTTTAGTAGAGACGGGGTTTCACCATGTTGGCCAGGCTGGTCTCAAACTCCTGACCTCAGGTGATCTGCCGGCCTCGGCCTCCCAAAGTCCTGGGATTACAGGCGTGAGCCACCGCGCCCGGCCAGCTCTCCTACTTTAGAAGCCCACTTAATAAAGCAGTTAGCTACTTCTAGATGCTCTGGCAGGTGCTGTGAGTATAGCCAAGAGGATCTGTTACCTATAGAGCTGACTCCAATTGCTGTCATCCACAAAGGCCATTTTAATCTCGTGCTCAGTTTCCAGCCAGCCTTCTGCATCACTTCAGCTGCTTAAGGGACAGTTACATGTTTTACTGCTGCGGCTCTCCACAACCCCACCCCTCTGTGACTCAGCCTTGACTACTAGTCTGCCTGTCAGTTTCATTGGCATGTAACCAGAAATATTATTTTCTTATGAACTAAATGATGCAATGACAGATGTTGTAGAAATATGCAGGTCATATCAAAACACTCTAATTCAGATGTGGAAGTGACTCTTTCCTCCCTTTCCTCACCTTCCAAAATAACAACGTTGGAACTTCAGTCTTGCATTCCGGTTTTACCATGATTAGAAGTGGGTGCTCAGGAGGCTGTGTAAATAATAGGTCTCATAAAAATATATTTTTCTGTCTCATGCTACTGTCTCCACTCAGTCAGCTTCATTTCTTCCCCAACGGCTGTGTTGAAAGTACTCTAGGTCGTTTAAAATCTGAATATTACATTATGGAAAACTCTTTGAAATTTATTTGGATTAAAGGAATAAAATTGGAAAAAGAGAGGTTTAGAAATAGAGGCTAGAATTCGCTTGACATCATGGAGAGGAAAATGTCTAGAAAATACCGTCATTAGTAATATGTGCTTACAAGTTACAGAGAGGTCATTTGCTACTTAGCAAGAGTGGTAAATGGTGTAGAAACTATGTGATATGAGACATTATAGGTAATTTACCTGGAGAATAGAAGTTAAGTTGATGGCTGCCCTTAAATATTTGAAGGATTTCCATGTTGAAGATACAGTAGACTTGTTTTGTATAGCTCTAAGGCCAGTATTAGGAATTACAGGGAACAGACTCTAGCTTAACACAGAACTTTTTGATAATTAGACCTTTCTAAAACTGAAACACACTGCCTGATGAGGCTGTAGGAGCTAGCAGAGAATGAATGGGTATCAGCCAATATAGAGAAACTTCTTGCATTGAGAAATTTGAGTTAAATGGCCTCATGTTCTCTTTTGATTGTTAAAAATTCTTTGAGCTATTTCTAATACCACTTTTGATAGAGATCAATTTTCAAGAATTAGGGGACAATTGGAATCTTATGCATTATTAATTTATCCATTTTTGTATCCAGAGTCTCAGTGCCTCATACAAAGCATTTCCTCAATAAGTAAAGTTTGAACTAATAAGTATTTCTTTATGAAAAGGCTTAAGGTCACAGAAACTTAGGATTTTTATCTTATTTAATTATGGCTTTGTCATTATTTAAAAATAAAAATGACACTGATGATGAGAGGCACAGTCGGAATTTATATGAGCCACGTTTGCAATTGATTCATGTTAGAAATGCCTTTTCTTATCTAAATGTATAGGAAAGAAACAGTTTTAGAAGCCGAAATGAGAGTTAGTTTGTTTGCCAATTTCTCTTTCGAGCCCAGAATTTCTATTGTGAGCTTTCTTGCTCTGCAAGCCCAAAGCTTAAACATCCTGAAAAATTCTGTACTTTCAGCTCTCCTATATAAATCTCTACTCCATGAGCAGAAGGAAACAGACTAATCTCATAGCATTACTATTTTCTGTCTCTATACGAATCATGTGAATTAGACTCACCTGTCTTTCAGTTGCACTGATCGTATTTCAGTACATGTAGGACAAAGTAGAGAGAAAAATATCTGCTTTTTACTTTTAAAGCCAATTGCTGGTCTTTATTTCTGCAAGTCTTCTCTTCTAACTCAGCTTTCAGTTCTCTTTCTTAATTCAACACTTGCAACTAATCCTCATACTTCAGACTGAAACTTAATGGGAAAAGATATGTGAGATTCATCTCTACTGAGAAAACCTTTCATGATGTGATTAATACTTATCCTCAAGGTCTCCTACAAGTGAAGGACAAAGTGGCCCTATGCTGCCTAGTACTAGAGTAACAGCAAATATTTGTCTGTGGCCTAGGGCAAGTTGGAGGTCCCTTTGAAGTCTGTTTGGTAGCCAGGATCTCTCCACCAGGGTAACAGGGTTTAAAGCTTGAAATTTTTTTAAACCTTAATCAGCACATTGGGGTTGCTCCTGATAAAGGCTCTTGAATGAAAAAAATGGAAAGTACATTCTAGTCTAAGTTTGCATTTTGGAAATCCCCAGTAGGCACACACATGTTCAGCAAGAAACTCAATTAGTTTTAACATCAAGTTAATTGCCAACTGTGGTGGTTTTCTGTGGCACCCAGTCAGGGAACGTGTTTAACATATATAATATGAATAATGTATATGTATATATATGCATTTTTATAAGGAAGATTAATTGAGATAAACAGGAGGTAATAAAATAATTTTAATGACTTAAACATGAAAAGATGGCTAAAAGCTTTTGCCACCATGGATAAGTTCACTAGCATTTGGTCTCATTACAGCTGAAGAGTTGTCTTACTCTTAAAGAGAGGGATAAAAGAAAAAAGCTATGTGTTAATAGAAATGTAGATATAATTAGGTAGACTTAAAGAATTATTCTGAGTGCTCATAACTCTGTGTTCATGGTTTATCGTTTTCCTAGTGTGACCAGGTTTTGTAGGTAAATTAGACAATCTAGGTGACTCTTCTAATGTCTTTTGATGCACTTATAAGACTATCTCTTTTGGGCTGGGCGCAGTGGCTCATGCCTGTAATCCCAGCACTTTGGGAGGCCAAGGTGGGCAGATCACTTCAGGTCAGCAGTTTGAGACCACCCTGGCCAACATGGTGAAACCCCATCTCTACTAAAAATACAAAAAAATTAGCCGGACGTGGTGACGAGTGCCTGTAATCCCAGCTACTCTGGAGGCTGAAGTGGGAGAATTGCTGGAACCCGGGAGGTGGAGGTTGCAATGAGCCGAGATCGTGCCACTGCATTCTATCCAGCCTGGGAGACAGAACGAGACTCTGTCTCAAAAAAAAAAAGAATATCTCTTTTGTCCTGCCTCAGGAAAATTCACTTTTATTTTATTTTATTTTATTTTATTTTTATTTTTATTTTTATTTTATTTTTTATTTTTATTTTTTGAGACGGAGTCTCGCTCTGTCGCCCAGGCTGGAGTGCAGTGGCGCAATCTCGGCTCACTGCAAGCTCCACCTCCCGGGTTCACGCCATTCTCCTGCCTCAGCCTCTCCGAGTAGCTGGGACTACAGGCGCCTGCCACCATGCCCGGCTAATTTTTTGTATTTTTAGTAGAGACGGGGTTTCACCGTGGTCTCGATCTCCTGACCTCGTGATCCGCCCGCCTCAGCCTCCCAAAGTGCTGGGATTACAAGCGTGAGCCACCGCGCCCGGCCAAAATTCACTTTTATTATGCACAGAATTTTACATTCTGCATTAAAATACCTTGATATTACAGTTAATTGACTGAAGCATGGAAGAGTATACATAGCTTTGTTCTGATCCTGTTGAATGACAGCAGGACCAAAATGAAAGTCTAGGAACTTTTAACCCAAGAAGTGAAATATCTACCCAGAGCTGTTGTAATTTTCATTTACTTCAGGGGGAGAAAAAGGATATCTGCAACACTATAGTTTCTGCTATTTATATGCTGTGCATACCTCCTGATACAACAAATTATATAGGAAGCAATTCTTGCAACTTTCATTTGCTGAAAGGAAAATAAATCTCAAGTAGAATCCTCTCCCCTTTAAGGAAGAAAGGGAGATGGAGTAAAAAAGGAATAAGAAAGAAAGAATAATTACATTTTAGTATTCAAACTAATCTCCTTAAAATCAGATTGATTTTTCCTTTTGTCTCACTTCTGACACTCCAAAAGTCCCAACCTCTTAAAACATCAGTTTGAAATGAGATTTCTGCTTCTGCTCATGAGGGATTAACTGCTACAGGAATGACTGCCCCCCTCTTCTTTCCCCACTGCAAACACACAGCTTAAGCGAGAAAACCAAAAAAAAAAAAAAAAAGATAATACAATTGTTTTCAGACATTGGCAACAGGCAGCACAAGACCGTGCTCTGAGAAAGAAGAAACAAACATAACAATCCCTACAATTGCCCCAATTTGCTGATTGGACATTTCCAAGCCACCACATAGGAAGGAGAACCCAGAGTCCAGTGGGCCCACTAAGCTGAGGAGACAGAGATGAGTGCTCAAGGAGGCCAGGGCAGCTAGAATTTGTTGGGTAGAATACTGGGGAGGAGCAAGCTACATAAGAGAAGTCCAGAGATCTGTACACAAAGGTCTCTTTAAGTTTTTGGCTAAATACTGAGCTGCATATGTGTGAGGTAAACTCTAAAAGAGTGAAGAAAGAACTGTCAGAAAGTAGTAGCTGAATCATTCTTGGTATTCCTATGAGTCTGGGAATAGTTCACCTTCTCACTCTCTGGACTGGAAAGACCTCATAATTCACAGGCATCTGGTAGAGCTCTCAGATAATAGAGTTAAATTAACCCCTAAAATAAAGGCAAAACTGGGTTCACCCTAATAAAAATTTACAGCAATCTTCAAAAAGCTGAACATGATCTCAAATTAACTGCATATCAAAACAAAGTCTAACTCTTTTTAGAGAAATATATCAAAATCCAAGCAACAGTATAAAATTCACAATGTCTAATGTTTAATAAATTACAAGGCATAAAAATATGACTCCTAACCAAAAGAAAAATTGATGAATAAAAACATCCAGAAATGACACAGCTGGTAGAATTAGCAAGTCAGGACATTAGGTCATCTACTATAAATATACTCCATATGTTCAAGAACATGAACATGTGGAAGAGAGAAATGGACGATATTTTTAAAAGATGTAAGTGGAACTTCTAAAGATGAAAAATGCAATATCTGAAATTTAAAAAATATACTACAAGGAGCCAGGTGTGGTGGCTCACACCTGTAATCCCAGAACTTTGGGAGACTGAGGCAGGTGGATCACTTGAGGTCAGGAGTTCCAGACCAGCCTGGCCAACACGGTGAAACTCTGTCTCTACTAAAATACACAAAAATTAGCCAGGTGTGGTGGCAGGTGTCTGTAATCCCAGCTACTCAGGAGGCTGAGGCAGGAGAATCGCTTGAACCCAGGAGACAGAGGTTGCAGTGAGCCGAGTTAGAGCAAGACCCCATCTCAAAGAAAGAAAGAAAAAATACTACTAGGGACTGACAGTAGATTAGATAGTGCAGAGGAAAAGTTTGGTGAACTTGAAGGTATAACAATAGAAATTATTAACTAATGAATCACAGAAAGAAAAGATGATTAAGTAAAAAGAGCATCAGTGAAATGTGGGACAATGTTAAGTGGTCTAATATTCAAGTAATTGGAGTCTAAAAGAAGAAGCTGAGGACAAAAAACATCTTTGTAGGAGTAACAGGAAAAAAAAATTTCCAAACATGATGAAAGTTATAAATCCACAGATCTAAGAAGCTCAGTAAACCCCAAGTAAAAAATAAAACAAACTGTAAATAAAAGCACATCAAACAAAGTTACCACGCTGACTCAGTGAAGAAAGGTTAATCTTTCTAATAAACAGTGCTGGAATAATTAGACATTCATATGTGAAGGGACAGAAGAAAGAACCTCAACACTTAGTTCAACTGTAGAGAAAAATTAACTCAAAATGGACTATAGACCTAAATGTAAGAGCTGAAATCTATACAACTTCTAGGAGAAAATATTTATGACCTTGAGTTTAGGCAAAAATTTCTTAGAATGGGACAGAAACAGCACAAACCGTAAAAGAGAAATACTGGTAAACTGAACATCATAGAAATTAAAAACTAGACAGGCACAATGGCTCATGACTGTAATCTCAGCACTTTGGGAGACCAAGGTGGGCAGATCACTTGAGCCCAGGAGTTTGAGACCAGCCTGGGCAACATAGGGAGATCTCATCTTTACAAAAAATTAAAAAGTTAGCTAGGTGTGGTGGTGCTTGCCTGTAGTCCCAGTTATTCGGGAGCCTGAGGTGGGAGGTACACCTGGGCCCAGGAGGTTGAGGCTGCAGTGAGCCGTGATCATGCCACTGTTCTCCAGCCAGCCCAAGTGACAGGGCAAAACCGTGTCTCAAAAAATAAAATAAAAAACTATTGCTATTAAGACACTGTTAAGGAAAGTGTTAAAAAGAAGCCACAGATAGAAAATATTTGCAAATCATTACAAACTGAATATATATTTACATATCATAATTCATAAGGAACTCATAACTCAGTAAGAAGAAAACAAGAATTGAAACTGAGCAAAAGATTTGAACAGACACTTCACCAGAGAAGAGGATGCATGTCAAACACATGAAATGATGCTCAGCATCATTAGTCAAACTAAAACCACAGGGAGATACTGCTCACATTCACTATAAAGCCTAAAATTCAGAAGACTGATAACACTAAATGTTGGAGAGGAGGTATAGCAACTAAAATTTTCATCATGCATTGCTGCTAGAAATGCAAAATAGTACAACAACTTTAGAAAACACTTTGGCAGTTCCTTATAAATATCCATTTACCATACCACCTAGCAATTCCTCTCCTAAGTACCCATGAAAAATAACTTACATGCTTATAATGACTTCTGTGTGAATGTTCATAGCGCTTTCATTCATAATAGCCAGAATCTGTAAACAACCCAAATATCCATCAACTGATGAATGAATAAACTGTCAAAATTCTTCAATCAGTTCTTTCTTGCTTCCATTTACTTGTCTCATGCTCTTTCCTGAATCCTTTATAGCTGTCCCTTATTCCATCTAAGCTCTCAATAGTCTTCTGTTATCCAGCCAAACCCAGAAAGGTTTTTGTAATCTCCTTTTTTCTAATAAATTGCATTTGCCATCGTTAATGACATTTTTTTTTACTTTGCATTCTCACTTCCTTGGGCTTCTATGATAATGAATTTTCACTATTTTCCCATATTGCTCACGGATCCTTTTTTTTTTTTTTTTTTGTATTATGTTTGGCTCTTCTCCTTTCTGACCTCTAACCGTAGATGGCCCCCAAAGCTCAGCCTTTAGTTCTGTTTTTGTTCCAACATTCATTGCTTTGCCTCTCACACGTGGCTGTTTGTCCCCTTCTCCCTACTACATCTCTTATTCCCCAGACTGCCTTTACCATGGTTCAGAGTCTTCTCTTTGCAATATGAATTCTCCTGGAGGGAAGATCTGGTCATTTCACTCCCCTGATCACTTGCTGTGTATTCTATAACCAAACAAAGTCAGCTGTGATATAATGGTAATAGCACTGAACTCAGACTCCAACAACCTGGGTTCAAGTACTGGCTCTGCCACTTACTAGCTAGGTGATCTTGGATAGTTTCTGTATCTGAAAGATGGGAATGGATAATAATACCACATCATAGATTTACTATAAGGATGAAATGAGATAAAAATAAAGACAGTTTATAAAATGTAAGCCATTATTAAGCATGAATATGAGTTTTCAACAAATATGTGTTAACTCATATATGCCAAGCATTGCCTGCACACTGATGGGCAAGCAGACAAGGTCCCCTGCACTCATGTCTCACTCCCAGTCTAGAGAGAAATACAAGCAATTAAGCAAATTTAAAAATAGACATGGTATATTCTAAGTCTGGAAGAAATAACAGGTGCTTAAAGTAGCTCATAGAAGGAACAGGGATGATTAAGAGAGCTTCCTGAATAAAGTTACGTCGAAGATGACATCTAAAAGATTGGCATGAGCTGGCCAAGTAGAGGGTGGGAGCGGAATGGGTGGCAATGACAGAGAGGTGTGGCAAGTGATCCAGCTGGGGAATAGCATGGGCAACAGCTGGGCAGGCAGCAAGTTCATGAAGCTTTCCAGGAACAGAAAGAGGTTCTCGGTATGGCTGGAGTATAAAGTTGCGTACAAAGAGAGGGAGAAAGAGTGGGGAAGGATGGGCAGGGAAAAAAAAAGATCATACATGCAATTTCCAGCATAGGTCAAGCAAGCAAGAGATTGATGATCCAAGATGAAGTAGTGGGGTATTCCTAAGTGTGGGCCAAGTATGGTGATAGGAAATTGAGGTGATCATATTGGGAAGTTACCAACGTAGGCAGACAGCATCCAAGAGGCCTGTCCATGAATCCTAGTCACCGAGCTGTACTCCCCAGGAGGACTCAGTCCCAAAGAAGGGAGATTGACAAAAACAAGGCAGGTTCCCAGCAAAAAGCGACACACCAATCAATTTTATTTATAAAGGGCGGTGATTTTTCAAGGCATTTCCACATCTCAGACCTTTGAAGAAAACATTCACTCCATCTTTGCGAGCCAGGCAGAAGCAGGTATTACTGCTTTTAACCAGTGTACAGTTAATCACATCCATTAACAGAATAAAGGTGGCACAGTTCATCCTATCCATTATTTGGTTGACCAGTGCTGATGGTATCAATCATATATAATATTTTCTTTAATCCTATGTTTTAAATTTAATTTTAATCCAGGAATGGCTAGCTCCAAAACAAGTATAAAATGGGATATAGTGAAAAAATCATTAGATTGGAGGTAGGATTTGGATTCCAGTCTTAACTCTGTCAGCAACCTATTGATTGACATTTGGCAAATCACTTCAAGTTCTCAGAGCCTCAGTTTCCTCTAACTGGACTAGCCCATTGATTGCTAAGGATGTTTCTGACACTCAGATCCTTTGACTTCAAGTCCTGAGGGCAAAAAGAAAAAAGGCTAGGATTCCACATATATTGAAGAATTTTTAAAATGTATTTTTAGCCCTAGTCTTTATTTTTAATTTGGTTTTCTATCTTATTTCTCATTCCCTAGTTACAGTTGTCATTTCCCTTTTCCCTGAAGATATTTACGAAGCTGCCTTTGCATCACTTTAAAACTGTAAATATGCCCTTGAAACATGCAAAGAGGCTTTTGTGTACTTACAAATTGAGGTTATTATGGTACAAGTAAGTCACTTGAGTGCACTGCATTCCTCGGCTTGCTCCATTGAGCGCTTTATTAGGTTATATTGTCCTATCTCAGAAGATAAGACTTTCCCACTTTAAAGGGTGGGCTATCTGATGAAACAGGGTGCCGAATGCTCCAGACTATAAGCAAAAGGATTTTGGTGCTGCCCAAAAGACAGACACACTTCTCTAAGACAAGTAGGTACTTCACTTAAAGGGGCACAGTCAAGGACAAATGTTCTAAAATTAAACCAACCAGCTGCAGATGCCCACATGTCAATTATGCTGTCTTCTAGTCCAGCCTTCTCTTTCCATGAAACCAGGACTCCCACTCACTGCAACCCTGGAAACTTCACATACTTTCCAAGTGGCCACCTATCCATGGAAGCAGAAAGCCTGTTTCAGAACATACTAGGATACATGTACTCATCTGACAGAATGTATGCTCTTTGGGTTTTTCAACTCTGGTACCAAAACGTCAACTTAGGCGATGCCAGAAATTGGTTTCACAAGTCAATTGAAGTATAACCTTCCTCTTCAAGTGAGGTGACAATACAAAAACTACTCTGTGAATTACATCTATTTTAGGAACCTAAGAAGCATGACAGATTTAAGTTTTTACATAACTTGATAAACAACAGAAATGGAGACAAATGTGTCTGTTTCTGTGTTTGGGTTTTAGGTGTATTATCAACCTAAGAATAATCAGAACAGTTGTGAATGTGTAGTGACAAGATTTAACTGAATTAACCAGGTGCTGTTTGTAAATAACTAGTAAACAACCACATAAAACAAATGACGGGTTTATAATACAAGTGGAAATGTTTCTCACTATAGATCCTATTCTAACCGGGCTTAGACACAGTAGGGAAGAAATGTGATATATACATATATAATATATAAATAGGGCCAGGCATGGTGGCTCACACCTGTAATCCCAGCACTTCGGGAGGCCAAGCTGGGCGGATCAGCTGAGGTCAGGAGTTCGAGACCAGCTTGGCCAACATGGTGAAACCCCAGCTCCACTAAAAATACAAAACTTAGCCGGGCACGGTGGTGCGTGCCTGTAATCCCAGCTACTCTGGAGGCTGAGGCAGGAAAATCACTTGAACCCAGAGGTTGCAGTGAGCCGAGATCATGCCACTGCATTCCAACCTGGACAACAGAGTGAGACTCCATCTCAAAAAAAAAAAAAAAAAAGAAAAGAAATAGGTTTTACTATGGAGGTGATTTGTCTTTTTATTAGATTATATTAGGCAAAAGTTCCAGGGATTTCTCCCTAAATGTAGTCATTCCTGCAGTTGGTATAAATTTATTACTGAAAATATTCAAATATTCAATACTTTTTGAATGCCATATTTGAATAGTGTAATGAATAAATAATATTAAATCTACTTTTCTTTTTTTTTTTTTGAGACAGAGTCTTGCTCTGTCACCCAGGCCAGATTGCAGTGGCACAATCTCGGCTCACTGCAACCTCCGCCTCCCAGGTTCAAGTGATTATCCTGCCTCAGCCTCCTGAGTGGCTGGGACTACAGGTGCGTACCACCATGCCTAGCTAATTTTTCGTATTTTTAGTAGAGATGGGGTTTCACCATATTGGCCAGGCTGGTCTCGAATTCCTGACCTTGTGATCTGCCCACCTCGGCCTCCCAAAGTGCTGTGTGAGCCACCATGCCTGGCATATTAAATATATTTTTTCTATAAAGTAAAATTGTGCTAGTTATGTTGAAGGGGGTGTAAGATTACCATAAAAACTAAGATATTTTTAAAGTGATAAAGTTTATTGTGAGGCAATATGTACCTAGAATTTTTGCTTATTAATGAAATGTACATTATAAAAATAAATTTTTATTATAGTTATTCCATTATTTTTATATTGGAAGATCAAAATAAACCTGTATTGACATGATTCAGATTCACTCATTCAGTAACATTATTGAGAATTCATAAGACATTGTATTAGATGTTGGGGATATGTCAGGATGCATCAAAACATAGCATAAACACACACACAAAATATAAATAGTCCAAGCACAGGGGCTCATGCCTGTAATCCCAAAACTTCGAGAGACCAAGGCAGGAAGATCTCTTGAGGCCAGGAGTTTGAGACCAACCTGGGCAACATAGTGAGACTTAGTATCTACAAAAAATAAAAAAGTTAACTGGGCATGGTGGCATGCACCTGTAATCCCAGCTACGCAGGAGGATTACTTGAGCCCAGTAGTTCAAGGCTGTGGTGAGCTATGATCGCGCCACTAGACTCAAGCAAGACATTGTCTCTGGAAAAAAAAAAGAAAACAATACATACATATATAGGCCATCATAATAATAGGTTTATTATTATATAATAGGTTTAATATAGGTTTCATAAATTATTTGAAAAGTTATAATGGGAGTTTACTGGTATATTCAGACACAAATTACTAAAACAGAATTATTGAATAAATGTACAAAGTTTAGATGCTTATATTTTCTTTTTCAAATTTTTCAGGAAAACATTGATTTTTTCATGCCTTTGTATCTACTAAATATAACTAATACTTCCAACTTTATTATAAAACATCCAATATGCCATTTCTATATATTTGAGTACAAAAATAAAGGCTTAGTTTATGCACAGTTTTGTAAACTGTGTTTTGTAAAAGTTAAGCCGCCTTGGGTTTTTACATGTCACTTCTCATTCAGGATGGGTAATAAGGACCAGATTTACCCTCCCACCTGAAACAACTAAAAAACTGGACAAAATATGTGAAACAATTGTTTTAAAATATTGAACATCAAGCAGAAGAGGACAATGATCCCCGACAGAAGGGAAACAAATGAGGTGAGCCCTACAATTACCCCAGCTTACTGCCTGGAGAGGGTGTCCAGTCTGCAGTGCAGGGAAGAGGAACCTAGATAGAGCTTGATGGATTTCCTGACTTAAGGACTCGAGAATCTGGGAAAGACCAAAAGAGCTAGAGTTTGCAAGGTAGAGTTCCAGAGAGGAGAGCACTATATTGGAAGAGACTTTCAGAGATTTGCAGATGGTCCTTCTCAAGTCTCCAGCTGAGAACTGTTCAACACATGTACAAGAAAACTACCTGAGGCCAGAGAGGGAAACACCCTTGTTGTATCTGAGCGAGTTAGAGAAAACGCCACACTTTGAGATGAATTAAGAGTCCGTTTATTTAGCCGGCAGCCAAGAGACAGCTAATGCTCAAAGTTCTCTCGGCCCCGAAGAAGGGGCTAGATTTTCTTTTATACTTTGGTTTAGAAAGGGGAGGGGGGGTCTAGTTAAAACAACTTTACGGAAGTAAAGTAGGCAAAAAAGTTAAAAGGATAAATGGTTACAGGAAAGTAAACAGTTCCAGGTGCAGGGGCTTTAAGACTATTACAAGGTGATAGACGCGGGGCTTTGGGCGTTATCAATCGGACGAATTCCTGGGAACTGCGGAGATTGCTCGCCACAGTGTCTTATCAGTTAATTGCATTCTTGGATGTACTGGGAGTCAGCTTGCGCAAGTTAAGCCCTTGAGGAAGGGGCTGCCAGTGAAAGAGCCAAGATGGAGTCTGTCTGGCTCTCTTAGCTAAAGGAGAGTCAATTCAGGTGGAAACAAGTCTAGGTGATTAAAGGAAAGGGAGAGTCTAAGAACAGGGTTAGTAAAAACAAAGTTGGGCATTACACCCTGAAGGAGGGAGGGAACAATCCCCAGAGGTAACATGGGGCCAGGAACAGATAGACGGTGTGGAAAACCTTGTAATTAATTGTTAGAGTTATTAGAAGGGTATCACCTCAGTAGAGGGGCAGAATTAGCCCTATGCTAGAAAATGCATTGGTCCCACATAACAAAATGTAAAAGCAAGACTCAAAAGGATCCAGCTATTTCCAAGAAACTGAACTGCATCCCAAGAAAAAGCTCAAGAATACAAAAATATTCAGCACCCAACGAGGTAAAATTCACGATACCTAGCAGCTAATCAAGATCTGCAAAGGAACAGAGAATACAACTCATAATAAAAAGAAAAACAAATCAATAGAAACAGACACAGAAATGACACAAATGATAGAGTTAGTAGCTGAGGACTTTAAAACAGTTATTATCACTGTATTTCTTATGTTCAAAAGGTGGAAGAAGGATGGAGCACATTAAGCAGAGGCATGGAAAAGATAGCAAAAAAAAAAAAATTGAATGACCATTTTTGAAGATTCTGATGCCTGAGATGAAAAATACACACCAAACAGGATTAGTAGACTAGACATTGTAGAAGAAAAGATTAGTGACGTTTAATACATAGCAATAGAAATGACCCAATATGAAACACAGGGAGAAAAAAACGCCAAATAAATATAGCATTAGTGAGCTCTGGGACAGCTTCAGGCAATTTGGTACATGTAGTTGGAACCAACAAAGGAAAGAAGGGAGAGGAGGGGAACAAAAATTTTTAAGAAATAATGGTTGAAATTTTTCTAAATTTTGTAATAACTATAAATCCATGGATCCAAGAAGTGCAACAAACCTTAAACACAAGAAACAAGAAGAAATCTACTCCAAAACACATAACAATCAAATTGTTTAAAAAGCAATGGTAAAAAGAAAACCTTAAAAGCAGCCAGAGAAAAAAATGGCACATTACGCACAGAGGAACAAATCTAAGAATGACAAAAGCTTTTTGTCAGAAACAATGTAAGCCTGAAGACAGTGGGGGCAGAAACTTTAAAGTGCTGAAGGAAAAAAAGAAGTCAACTTAGAATTCTATACCCAGCAAACCACATAATTATCTCAATAGATGCAAAAAAGGCCTTTGACAAAATTCAACAACCCTTCATGCTAAAAACTCTCAACAAATTAGGTATTGATGGGACATAGCTCAAAATAGTAAGAGCTATCTATGACAAACCCACAGCCAATATCATACTGAATAGGCAAAAACTGGAAGAAGCATTCCCTTTGAAAACTGGCACAAGACAGGGATGCCCTCTCTCACCACTCCTATTCAACATAGTGCTGGAAGTTCTGGCCAGAGCAATCAGGCAGGAGAAGGAAATAAAGGGTATTCAATTAGGAAAAGAGGAAGTCAAATTGTCCCTGTTTGCAGATGACATGATTGTATATCTAGAAAACCCCATCGTCTCTACCCAAAATCTCCTTAAGCTGATTAGCAACTTCAACAAAGTCTCAGGATACAAAATCAATGTACAAAAATCACAAGCATTCTTGTGCACCAATCACAGACAAACAGAGAGCCAAATCATGAGTGAACTCCCATTCACAATTGCTTCAAAGAGAATAAAATACCTAGGAATCCAACTTACAAGGGATGTGAAGGACCTCTTCAAGGAGAACTACAAACCACTGCTCAATGAAATAAAAGAGGATACAAACAAATGGAAGAACATTCCATGCTCATGGATAGGAAGAATCAATATCGTGAAAATGGCCATACTGCCCAAGGTAATTTATAGATTCAATGCCATCCCCATCAAGCTACCAATGACTTTCTTCACAGAATTGGAAAAAACTACTTTAAAGTTCATATGGAACCAAAAAAGAGCCCGCATCACCAAGTCAATCCTAAGCCAAAAGAACAAAGCTGGAGGCATCATGCTACCTGACTTCAAACTATACTACAAGGCTACAGTAACCAAAACAGCATGGTACTGGTACCACAACAGAGACACAGATCAATGGAACAGAACAGAGCCCTCAGAAATGATGCCGCCTATCTACAACTATCTGATCTTTGACAAACCTGACAAAAACAAGAAATGGGGAAAGGATTCCCTATTTAATAACTGGTGCTGGGAAAACTGGCTAGCCATATGTAGAAAGCTGCAACTGGATCCCTTCCTTACACCTTATACAAAAATTAATTCAAGATGGATTAAAGACTTACATGTTAGACCTAAAACCATTAAAATCCTACAAGAAAACCTAGGCAATACCATTCAGGACATAGGCGTGGGCAAGGACTTCATGTCTAAAACACCAAAAGCAATGGCAGCAAAAGCCAAAATTGACAAATGGGATCTAATTAAACTAAAGAGCTTCTGCACAGCAAAAGAAACTACCATCAGAGTGAACAGGCAACCTACAGAATGGGAGAAAATTTTTGCAACCTACTCGTCTGACAAAGGGCTAATATCTAGAATCTACAATGAACTCAAACAAATTTACAAGAAAAAAACAAACAACCCCATCAAAAAGTGGGCGAAGGACATGAACAGACACTTCTCAAAAGAAGACACTTATGCAGCCAAAAAACACATGAAAAAATGCTCATCATCACTGGCCATCAGAGAAATGCAAATCAAAACCACAGTGAGATACCATCTCACACCAGTTAAAATGACCATCATTAAAAAGTCAGAAAACAACAGGTGCTGGAGAGGATGTGGAGAAATAGGAACACTTTTACACTGTTGGTGGGACTGTAAACTGGTTCAACCATTGTGGAAGTCAGTGTGGCGATTCCTCAGGGATCTCGAACTAGAAATACCATTTGACCCAGCCATCCCATTACTGGGTATATACCCAAAGGACTATAAATCATGCTGCTATAAAGACACATGCACACGTATGTTTATTGCAGCACTATTCACAATAGCAAAGAGTTGGAACCAACCCAAATGTCCAACAACGATAGACTGGATTAAGAAAATGTGGCACATATACACCATGGAATACTATGCAGCCATAAAAAATGATGAGTTCATGTCCTTTGTAGGGACATGGATGAAACTGGAAAACATCATTCTCAGTAAACTATCACAAGGACAAAAAAACCAAACACTGCATGTTCTCACTCATAGGTGGGAATTGAACAATGAGAACTCATGGACACAGGAAGGGGAACATCACACTCCGGGGACTGTTGTGGGGTGGGGGGAGGGGAGGGAGGGACAGCATTAGGAGATATACCTAATGCTAAATGACGAGTTAATGGGTGCAGCAAACCAACATGGCACATGGATACATATGTAACAAACCTGCACATTGTGCACATGTACCCTAAAACCTAAAGTATAATAATAAAAAAAAGAATTCTATACCCAGCAAAAAATATTTTACAAAATTGAAGATGAAGTCAAGACATTTTCAGACATAAAGAAGCCAAAAAAAAAAAAAAGTTTTTCACCAGCAGATTTGCATTGAAGGAAATCCTTCAGACAGAAGAAAAATGGTACCAGGTGGATATCTGGACCTACAAAAAGGAATGAAGATCATGAAAAAGGAAAAGTAGGTGAATACATGTGAAATGCCTTTTTTTATTTCTAAAATCTCTTTAAAGATAATTAGTTGGCTTTTTAAAGCCAAGGTATTAACAGTGTGTTGTGGAGCTTATAACATATACATAGAGGTAATATGCATGACAACAGTGCACAGGTTGAGGGGAGGAAACGCGAGTATACTATTCTTAGTTTCTTATACTATATGTGAAGTGGTAAATATCATCAATCGCATTAAATGTAAAAGGTGCAAACATCCCCATTAAAGGCATAGATTATAATATTGGACGAAATTTTTTAAAAAGATTAGGTATGCTGCCTATAAGAAGCCCACTTTAAATATAAAGACATAGCTAAGTTAAAAGTAAAAGGATAAAAAAAGATATACCCTACTAATACTTTAAAAGAAAGCTCGAGTGGCTATATTACTATCAAAGTAGATTTTAGATCAAAGAATATTGCCAAGGATAAAAAGGGACATACACTGATAAAACAGTCACTTCATCAAGAGGATATAACAATCCTCCATGTTGGCGGGGCACGGTGGCTCATGCCTGTAATCCCAGCACTTTGGGAAGCCAAGGCGGGTAGATCACCTGAGATCAGGAGTTCAAGACCAGCCTGGCCAAGATAGTGAAACCCCATCTCTACTAAAAATACAAAAACTAGCTGGGCGTGGTGGCAGGCGCCTGTAATCCCAACTACCTGGGAGGCTGAGGCATGAGAATCACTTGAACCCAGGAGGCGGAGGTTGCAGTGAGCCAAGATCACACCACTGCCCTCCAGCCTGGGGGACGAGAGTGAGACTTCGTCTCAAAAAACAAACAAAAACAAACAATCCTCCATGTTTATGCACCCAACAACAGGGCTTCAAAATACATGAAGCAAAACCCGCAGGGAGAAATAAAATAAGTTGATAATTAAAGCTGGATATTTCAATACTTTTTCAAGGATACAAGGTGCATTATCAAGACAGACCATATACTGAGTCATAAAACAAGTATTGATAAATGTAAAAGGATTCATATCATACAAAATATGTTCTTTGACCACAATGAAATTAAGTTAGAAATCAATAACAGGAAGGTATCTGGGAAATCCCCAAATAAACAAACTTTTTATTCCAGTTATTCAAAGAAGAAATCAAAAGGAAATCAGGAGTATTTTGAAATTGAATGAAAATGAAAACACAGCGTATCAAACTTTGGGGGGGATGCAACTATAGAAGCACTTAGGGAAAAAGAAACATCTCAAATCAATGATCTTCAAGTCCAATAGAGCTTAAAAGTAAAATTCACTGCTTAGTGAATTATTTTTAAAAAGTCAAATCAATGATCTAAGTTTTCCCTTTAAGAAACTAGTAAGAGCACATTAAACAAAAAGTAAGCAGAAGAAAGTAAATAACAAAGATAAAAGCAGAAACCAATGAAAAAGAAAAATGGAAAAACAATGGAGAAAATCATTAAAACAAAAAGCTGCTTCTTTAAGAATGTGAAGATGTCTAGTATTTCAAGAACTGTTAAAGAACAAATGGCAGTTATGTTCCTGAAGTTGCTATTTTTAGTAAATAAGAAAACTAGATCAGAAACTATGGAAAAGATTTGTATTTCTTGGAGTGTTTGCTATACCTGCCTGATCCATTTTCTTAAGAATATGAAAGATCTTGTATGCTACTGAAGAGAAGAAATCCGTAAAGCATTTTGAAATGTATTACATATTTTTACATAGTGTTTATACGTAGATGTGTGTGTTCACATCGTTCTCATCAAGAGTGCGGAACTTGTGGTAAGAGCATCTTGCCATCTGTGTTCTTCTAAACTCTAGACCCTGTTTGGCTTCTCCTCTTAGAATGATACTTGGAGAAATAGTTCATTCATTTATTCATTCAACAGTCATTATGAAATGCTACAATGTTCCAGAGACTGTGGGACATGCTGGGGAGCACAGCTGCGAACCAGACAAACAGGATCCCTGCCCTCTGAGCACTGAGTCTGATGTGAGATACGGACAAGTAAATAGGCAACAACAATAGACCAGTGTAAGCGTGCCATCATGGAAGGAACGAGTTCCAAGGGAGTCCACAGGACGACCTTGAATATTCCTCAAGCTAGCAGCTAAAAAGAATTTTTAAAAATATGATCACATTTATTATTACAAATTTTTATAATTCAACGTAGGCAATACAATGTTAGGCATGGGGCAATATGTTAAGGTATGAGTTTGATTCTCAAAGAATTCCTTGACTATTATGTACCTAATATTTACTCCTTATTCTGTTCACCCTGTATTGATGCTCTGTTTGAATTTTCATCTCAAAGCATAAATAAGACATATAGAATGCTTTTTTTTTTTAACGCCACCACATCTGGCTAATTTTTGTATTTTTAGTAGAGATGGGGTTTCCCCATGTTAACCAGGCTGGTCTCAAACTCCTGACGTTGTGATCTACCTACCTCGGCCTCCCAAAGTGCTGGGATGACAGGCATGAGCCACTGCACCTGGCCTAATTTTCCATCTTCTTATTGAGAATTTTTTATGAGTATTCTAGAATAGAAAGATCATATAGGTCATTTTCACCTGTTCAGGACTTTGTATGGATTTCTCTGTTACACTGGGGCACAAAGAAATGGCAGAACCTGAGCCAAGAATCCCCATCCTCAGGCGAAGTTCAAGGGATTCGAGGCTTAGAGAAATAAGGCAAGACCAGGAAAATGTGAAGATTCCAAAGGTTGGGTAGGAAGGGGTCCATGATTCATTCAGAGGGTCAGATATTTTTTAAATTATGCATTTCCTTTACCCATTGATTTCAGCTTTGGAAATTATTACAGTAGTCCTCCCTTATGTGCAGTTTCACTTACCGCGGTTTCAGTAACCATCAACCATGGTCCAAAAATAGGCGAGTACAATAAATATTTTGAAAGAGAGAGAGACCACATTTACATAACTTTTATTACAGTATAGTTATAATTGTTCTATTTTATTTTTTGTTGTTCTATTTTATTATTTGTTGTTGTTAATCTCTTACTGTGCTATTATAAAGTTTAATTTATAAATTAATCATATATTATATATATATATATAAAACACTTTAAAAGAAAGCTTGAGTGGCTATATTACTATCAAAGTAGATTTTAGATCAAAGAATATTGCCAAGGATAAAAAGGGACATACACAGATAAAACAGTCACTTCATCAAGAGGATATAACAATCCTCCATGTTGGCGGATTTTATATATATATATAAAATCCTCCATGTTGGCGGATTATATATATAATTTATATATAATTAATTTACATTATAGGTTTCTCCTATACATACATACATACCTATGATAAAGTTTAATTTATAAATTAATTATATATTATATATAATTATATATATATAATTTTTACATAATGTTTATACATAGATGTGTGTGTTCACATCGTTCTCATCAAGAGTGCAGAACTTGTGGTAAGAGCATCTTGCCATCTGTGTTCTTCTAAACTCTAGACCCTGTTTGGCTTCTCCTCTTAGAATGATACTTAGAGAAATAGTTCATTCATTTATTCATTCAACAGTCATTATGAAATGCTACAATGTGCCAGAGACTGTGGGACATGCTGGGGAGCACAGCTGTGAACCAGACAAACAGGATCCCTGTTTATAATTTATTATATTATATATAATTAATTTATAAATTAAACTTTATCATAAATATATATATATATGAAACATAGTCTCTATGGGTTCGGTACTGTCTGCAGTTTCAGGCATCCCCTGGGGGTCTTGGAAGTCATTCCCCGAGGATAAGGGCGGACTACTGTCTGTACATCCACATTTTAGCTACAAGGTTGTTCCCTGCAGTGGGTTACACTGAAAAATTGGAAGCAACCTAGTTGCCTAACAATAGCAGCCTGGCTAAATAAATTATGTCATATCCACACACTGTAATTCTAAGCAGGTTTTAAAATTATGTAACGGTGTTTCTCAAATTTTGTTATGTATCAGAATCACCTGGAAGGCTTGTTGAAACACAGATTGCTGGGCCCCACCGGCAGAGTTTCTGATTCAGTTGATCTTGGATAGGGTCCAAGAATTTGCATCTCTAACAAGTTCCCTAGGGGTGCTATTGGTCTGGGGAACCACTCTTTGAGAACCTCTGATGTAGAGATACATTTATTGACTTGGAAGAATACTCACAAGGTATATAAAGATGTTTATGTTGTATTTTATATGTATGCATACATACAGAAGTTTAGGTAGAAAGATATTATCAAGTTGGCATCCCTGGTTATCTCTGGAGGTAGATCACGTTGTAGGTACTTATTATCTTTAATATTTTGCATGACAGATTTTTCTGTAATGAGCATAATATTAACCACCAAAACATAATAAAATTTCTTAATTAAAAAATGAGATCATGAAGTCCTGGCCAATAGTACTAACAAGCCAGAAATACTGAAGTATGCTTGAACCTGGTCAAAAGGCTCAATCCCTGGCTTTCTAAATATTAATATATCTTGTTGGGAGTGTGTATTAAGAGGCAGCTGCAGACAGAGGATCAGTGATGGGCCTGTAGATACATTCCCTTCCTTATGGGAACAAAAAACAGAAGAGGCTGATACTATCCTGAGGGCTTCTACGTGTTTTCTTACTTCATTTCACTCATGCCATACAGGCTTCTTCTGGGGAAGTTTGAAGAAAAACTGGGTGGGACCCAAAGGGCGACCTGCCAGAAGTTGGAAGCATCTGGATTGGCGCACTCTTTGTTTCCTGACGCAGGGTAGATCCATTCCCAGGGTATCAGATTAAGGCGTCTCCTTTCTGGAAAAAAGATTTCATGGTTTAAATTCCCGTTCACTTTTGTGTCTGTGGCACTCTGCTGTCTCCTTTCCAGCACACAGCCTCAGGGGTCATGACGTCCCTTCCCTACTGATATCCGCGTGCCAACTGTGGTGTCATGCACACCAAGCACAGAGCCGCCATTCAGCTCCCACTGTCTGGGCTCAGGAAGCAGAAGAGCTTCAAAGTTCCTACAGACCTTGACAGAGCTTCCTCTAGCTTTGCCTGTGCGGAACAATTCTCAGGGTGAGGGGGAGATGGAATGGGGTGAGAGAGGGAACTAGGGTAAATGTCAAGGGTAAATATGTGGCAGAGACAGAGAGAGACCGAACAGTTGCCACCGAGGCTCAGGAAAAGGAAGGGTGGGCAGATAACGAGGAGAAGGACACCACAGACTTTTCAGTGGAGCCCTTACTTGGTTAGCACTGGTGTGGCCTTTTCCACGTCCTTGCATTACTGTGGTCGATAAAATAGGAGGTAGCACATTATTGATATCATTTAGAGCAAGGGTTCTTCCTGAGTGTCTAACAGAAATGCCAGTGTTTAGAAGTCATATTGAGAATAAGTTCCATATAAAGCCCATAATGGATTTTAAAAAATGCTTCGAAACAGAAAATCATGTTCTAGCTGTTGTTAAAAGAAAAAGATGTTACTTCTGTACTGACTTTTGAATATATGACATATTGTTTGTTGGAAAATTTTATTTTCCGATAAGCTTCCTTCCACCACTTTGCATGTGGATAAATGGGACAGAATGTGGTTTGAGTTTAAGATACAATGTTTTTTAAGCTTTACAAGTTCAAAAATAGCTAGAAATACAAATACCGGTTAATTATTCTGTTATTTCTTATTATTGTCATAATACTGGTGCTTGACGTGAAATTCAGTATGTGAATGAATGTAGACCCGACATAAGGAAGTTATTTGGAATTCTCACCTATTACACAAATGCCAAGAACAATGTTAAATTAATTAATTTGTTTACCAAAAATTTATTGAATACTTACTATGTGCCGGCCACTGTCCTAGGATACATCCGTGACCACCTACATGAAGTTTTTGGTCTGGACTGGGAAGACAGTAAATCACTAAACCACTACAGATATAATGTCAGATGGTGATAAGTACTAAGAATAAAAACCAGGCAGAGCCATTATAAGGACTTTGTATCTTGTTCTGAGGAAAATGGGAGGTCTTCGGATGGGGGTGGTTTAAACAAGGGAGTTACACGATCCAATCTTTGTTTATAGAGAACCACTCTGGCTACTGGCTGGACAATGGACTGCAGAGGGCAAATGTCTGCTGAATTATTACCCTCTCCCCCAAAGTTATATTTGGACAGGTCTGTACCAGTAGACCTTGGAGATGTGATCCTACGCAGTCGATTCTTTCCTTTTCATACTGTTGGTATGAAATTGATCTCTAAGGTGATACTTTTATATCCAAAAAGACAGAGTTATATTTTTAGGCAAGGTAAATCAGATACCACCTCTCTGCCTACAGTGTCCCAGTGGCTTCCACTACAGTCAGCATAACTCTACTGTGACTTCCACAGGGCTCCATTCATGTCTGTCTCACACCTGCTCTCTGTCCACCTCTCCAGCCACTCTCTTTGTTCACTGGTCTCCAGTCACACTGACTTTGTTGTTCTTCCTTGAACAAGCCAAGCTTCACTCTGCCTCAAAGCCTTTAAGCTTGCTCTTCCCTCTGCCCAGAATGCTCTTCCCAGCAAGATCTTTGTATGGCTGCCTTTATCTCAAGAGTCAGGTCTCTGCTGGTCACTCAATGTATACTTCTGTGTACAAACAGGCAGCACATCTGCTCCTTAGAATAACAGCACAGCTCTTTCCCAGGTGTGCTCAAGGTCTAAAAACTTCTTGTTATCTTATCGTTCACAGATGACATAAGGCATAAATCAAACAGGGACTACATTAGGCAAACAATTCAGGGTTTGCACACAGTCCTATAAACGCATGGTATTTTCTTTCTCCTTACAGGTTATTTTCAAAGCTTTGTCACCACCATACGATACAGAGAACCCTTACAGTGCCAAAGTTCAGGAGCAGCTGAAGATCACCAACCTTCGTGTGCAGCTGCTAAAACGACAGTCTTGTCCCTGTCAGAGAAATGACCTGAACGAAGAGCCTCAACATTTTACACACTACGCAATCTATGATTTCATTGTCAAGGGAAGCTGCTTCTGCAATGGCCACGCTGATCAATGCATACCTGTTCATGGCTTCAGGCCTGTCAAGGCCCCAGGAACATTCCACATGGTAGGTGAAACAAGTCCTCCCCTAAGAAAAACAAATCGTAAGTTACCTTCAGCTTTGGGCATTGGTTGGTATATGCTTAACATAGTGCTGCTAATTTTTTCCTCTGCCCATCACAGCTCCAACTCCATACCCATCCTATAAAGTGCCTATTAACTTGTCTTTTAATCTTCAGTTTTAGAATTGTAGTCAAGCATGATAACCAGATTCCTTGGAAAACACTCATGCCAGTTTGTAGTATGGTGACCTTCAGATATAAAGTGTAAAGTGAGCAGAAGCAAGAGGATGGCATGATCGTGTTAGTGGTATTATCACACAGAAACCAGCTTTGACAGTAAATGGGGACCATTGTGGAGTAGATTTTAAAGTGGGAAAAATAAGAACCTCTATTTTATGCCTGTTATCTTTGCTGTCCAGCCAGCAGAATGAATAAACTTCTCCTCTGTGAAAAGGACTGACCCCCTCCTCACCTAAGGCAGAGTTAAACTCTCTTTCCTCTAGGTTCACACATCTCCTGGGCTTTCCTCTGAATTTTTACTTCTCTGCATCCCCCAGGAGACCACGAACTCTCTGAGGAACTGTATGATCTTTGTATCCTCAGGACCAAGTGTATTACCTGGGCCAGAAGTAGGTGCTCAGTAGGTGTTTGGTTGAATGATAGCAACATAGGAATAGGGAGATGATGAAAAGTTAGTGTCATTGTTTATCTGTCCTTACCTCCCCGACTTCCAGAAAAGATACAAAGTGGCTCAGCAGTAAGCACCTTGTTGGGACACATCCAGAGACTATGGATGGGGATTGGGCAAGGAGAAAATAAGGATGACCACTCCAATTATTCGATTTTATATTTTGCTGATACTTCTGAGCAAACCAAAGCAATATGAATAAAATGGGAAAGGCTGCAGAATATTCTACTGCATTTGCTAAAGGGTAGACGTCCCTATTCTTTCTTCTTTCTCTCAGCCCTAGTATAGGATAGGCCACCAGCAGCCGGCTGGGCTGAGTCGCTGGGGCAGCATCAGGGTAACTAAAATGACTAGGACAGTAGCCGGAAAGTAACCAAAATAGAAACAGTGCTATTACTTGTAGAAGTTAATCTGGGCGCCCAGAGTTGAAGAAAATGCAGCATTCATTCAACAGATACCTGCTAGTTTCTAGACACTGATGGATCTTTTAAATCCTACAGTATTGTTTCAAATAAAGGGGGCTATGATTTAGTGTATCTCAGTTAACTGGGTTCAGGTAGGATTCAATCAGAAAATAACAAATATTTAGAGACACGTCAACCTACCAGACTGTGAACTAGAAAGCTTATGTGAGGTAGAGTGCTCAAAATATTTTGCCATGATATTTTAGTGAATTCGTGAAAGGAGAGCATGCAGATCTTTTGTTTCCTCAACTGTCTCTTATAATCCAAGCCATACAGGACCATCTCAGTGTAGAGTCCTGAGCAAAATGACAGAGGCCCCCATAACATGGCACAGGGTGGACCCTCAATATTTGTGGACTGAAGGACCTATGAGACTACCTGAATGGCTCTGATCAACCACAACAAAGTGCCAGAGTTCTCAAGGGCCTTATGAAAACTTCAGGTGGCCGGGCGCAGCGGCTCACACCTGTAATCCCAGCACTTTGGGAGGCCAAGGCGGGTGGATCACCTGAGGTCAGGAGTTCCAGACCAGCCTGGCCAACACAGCAAAACCCCGTCTCTACTAAAAATGCAAAAATTAGCTGGGCATAGTGGTGGGCACCTGTAATCCCTGCTACTCGAGAGGCTGAGGCACAACAATCACTTGAACCTGGGAGGCGGAGGTTGCAGTGAGCCAAGATCGTGCCGCTGCACTCTAGCCTGAGTGACAAAGCAAGACTCTGTCTCAAAAAAATAAATAAAAATTAAAAAAAAATCATGAGCATGCATTTAAAAGTATTACTTTCTTTTTTTAAAGTAAGTCCTCTAAACTTTCAGAGTTAACAACACTTTCTAAGGCTGAAGATAAAAATTCTAGAAGTTTCTCTTTGTTCTGCCAAATTCAACAACGGATAATTACTCAAAGCTAACAGACACTTTTGAAGAAGTCTTAAAATACAACTATTCTATACAATATACTGCCAGCAAGAAAATTATCAGCCTGTAAAGAGGTTCAGGATAACCAAGTAAAGGAGACTATACAGTAAGTGTTTTTCCATTTCAAAAGGATGTGAGAATGAGACATCTCATCCTAGAAGACCCTATGGAATGGAAACCTCATTTTCTTACTAATCTCCTGCTGCTTTGAAATTGGAAGCAATTTCCTTTTAAAATAATATCAGTTTGCTGACATCTTTCTATTCCATTTTCATACTGATTTCAATTTGTGCAGCAGTGGTAGCAGCCCCTAGTGCCATTACTAAGCATGTGTTTGAATGGAGCTAAGCCAAGCCAAAACTGTGGATAAGGCCAGGTAGGGGGTAAAAAACAGCCTAAGTGGCCAAGACTGTGTTCGCTTCCAGGGATCCAGTTCCATGACAATTCTTGCTATCCCTACTCTCTTTAGAAAAAAGAAAAAAGATGGAAAAAGAACCCATAAGCAATTGGACCAATAGCGGCCATGGTTGGAAATGTGAATTATTCTGGTTTTTGATTTTTCCACCCTTAAGCTTGGGTGCATTTGACTTTTATCTATACTTTTTTCTGAATTATAAAAGAGCTTGTATTAAATTTGGAAATGGTTGCCTCTTTTTGAATGTGGTTTTTGTTTTGTTTTGTTTTTTGAGATGGAGTTTCGCTCTTATTGCCCAGGCTGGAGTGCAATGGCAGGATCTCGGCTCACCACAACCTCCGCCTCCCTGGTTCAAGTGATTCTCCTGCCTCAGCCTCCGGAGTAGCTGGGACTATAGGCATGTGCCACTATGCCTGGCCAATTTTGTATTTTTAGTAGAGACGGGGTTTCTCCGTGTTGGTCAGGCTGGTCTTGAACTCCTGACCTCAGGTGATCCGCCTGCCTCACCCTCCCAAAGTGCTGGGATTACAGGTGTGAGCCACCGCGCCCAGCCTGAATGTGATGTTTTAGTTCCTATGATTGCTTCACTGAGCATATCGCACATTGAAAGTATAGCCCTTTGCCTTATTAGGAACGTAGGCATAGATTAATTGTCCCACATTTGTGTGTCTCTGGACACCATTCATTTTATGTACATGGCTGTAGAAGAACTGAAATCTGATTGTGCCTGCAGAATGGAAGGTAGCTTCTTCAGAAATGCTGTTCTTTTGCAGGTCAGCTTACATAGGTATGTGCACACAAATCTAAATTTTTAGCACAGTTTTTTTTGTTTTGTTTTTTCAATTATAAAATAGATTGTATTTTTTTTATTATACTTGAAGTTTTAGGGTACATGTGCACAACGTGCAGGTTAGTTAGTTACATATGTATACATGTGCCATGTTGGTGTGCTACACTCATTAACTCGTCTTTTAACATTAGGTATATCTCTTAATGCTATCCCTTCCCCCACCCCATAACAGGCCTCGGTGTGTGATGTTCCCCTTCCTGTGTCCATGTGTTCTCATTGCTCAATTCCCACCTATGAGTGAGAACATGCGGTGTTTGGTTTTTTGTCCTTGTGATAGTTTGCTGAGAATGATGGTTTCCAGCTTCATCCATGTCCCTACAAAGGACGTGAACTCATGCATATTATTCCATTGTGTATATGTGCCACAATTTCTTAATCCAGTCTATTATTGTTGGACATCTGGCTTGGTTCCAAGTCTTTGCTATTGTGAATAGTAGCACAGTTTTTATCTGCAGCAGTGGAGTGTGGTCCCTGAACCAGCACCATCAGCCTCACCTGGCAACTTGTGAGAAATAACACATTCTCAAACCTTACCCCAGACCTACTGAATCAGAAATTCTAGAGATGAGGCATAAGAATCTATGTTTAACGACCCCTCCAGGTGTTCTAATGCTTGCTAAAGTTTGAAAACCGTTGCTTTACAGACTATGCCAATTCATCTGTGGCTAATATTGTTGCTAAAATGAGTAATTAATGAAACCTGATTTTATGGGCTAGAATTTTTTATGGCTGATAATGGCAAATTAGGGAAGTTAATGGAAATGGCACCCTATTTCTTAAACTATCGAAAAGAATAGGAAAAGAGATTCAAACTAGGAACCTCATTTACCTTAATACATTCCTTTTTTTTTTTGAAAAGGAGTCTCGCTCTCGCTCTGTCACCCACGCTGGAGTGCAGTGGCGTGATCTTGGCTCACTGCAACCTCCCCCTCCCAGGTTCAAGCAATTCTCATGCCTCAGCCTCCCAAGTAGCTAGGATGACAGGCACGCACCACCATGCCCGGCTAATTTTTGTATTTTTAGTAGAGATGGGGTTTCGTCCTCCAGGCCAGGCTGGTCTCCAACTCCTGACCTCAAGTGATCTGCTTGCCTCGGCCTTCCAAAGTGCTAGGATTACAGGCATGAGCCACCACGCCCAGCCCCCTCCTGTGTCTTTTAATACAGCATCACCTTCCCCCCATGTTTCCCCTTCTCTCCAGATCCATTTCACTTAGTCTCACCAGTTCAGTTTTCCTTCATCTATTTTACTGGAAGGCAGAACAGTGTGATGATTAAGACCCTGGTACTGGAGCCAAACACAGCTAAATCTGACTTACCACAGCATTTACTAAGTTACTTGGTCTCACTGAGCCTCAGTTCTCTAATAAAATGAGGATAATATCTACCTTTTGTAGTTATGGTAAGGATTTAAAAGTCTGATGCTCTGTGCCCGGGATATGGTAGACACTACTTACACTGCTGTCATGATTCTATTGTATTACCTCAGCCATCTCTACTCTTCTCCTTCATACACTTCTTTGCCAATAATGACAAAAATAAATCACAGCTTATGTGCTATTTGGCGTGTTTACAAGGCTGAGGGTTTTGTGGCAAGGAAAACTGTACTTTGACTCCAGCCTGCTGGAATCCCAGAAATTGTGTGAAGAGATCTTAAGCTTTTTTCTCTTTGCAGCTGTAGAGGACTGATTTAGTTCTCTTTTTCCTAGCAGCTGGTGATTTTACAGCTGTTGGGTGATGAATGGTAATAAGAGGGAATATGGAATGTTTCATTATTTTATTCAATTATCATCCACTGGATAACATGGAGGCCTTAGAATACTGTGAGAAATATTTAAATGCCCTGAGCTGCACTTGTTAAGGCAGATTTTTCTCCTGTAATTTGGAACTTATTTTAAAAGATGGTCAATATTTTGACTGATGGGTCTAAGTCTGAGGGTAAGCACTGAGACCTGTGGAACCATATAATGGGGTTTGAGGAAAATGTTTCTTAGCTACCTAGCTGTGTAAGGCAGGTTTTAGAATCATTCATATAGTCTCATTATGAAAGTGTTTCCCGAGGAATCCGGATACATTCATTCATGTATTTATGTTTTCATATATCATATGTCATGTTTTATAAATTAGGACAGATTTAAAACTACAGTTTTCATCTTCTTTTGAAAATTTATTTTAAATTTTATTCACGTTCTATGAATAAGCCAAAAGTATCATTAGAAAGCTCTTCAGGCCGGGTACGGTGGCTCACGCTTGTAATCCCAGCACTTTCGGAGGCCGAGGCAGGCAGATCACCTGAAGTCAGGAGTGATCTGCCTGGCCAACACGGTAAAACCCCGTCTCTACTAAAATACAAAAATTAGCTGGGCATGGTGGTGCACGCCTGTAGTCCCAGATACTCCGGAGACTGGGGCGGAAGAATCGCTGGGACCCGGGAGGCAGAGGTTGCAGTGCGCCGAGATTGCGCCATTGCACTCCAGCCTAGGTAACAAGAGCGAAACTCCATATGAAAAAAAAAAAAAAGAAAGAAAGAAAGAAGAAAGGAAGAGAGAGAGAGAAAAGAAAGCTCTTCAATCTTTAAGGTGTTAAGGAAATGAACAGGAGATTTTTAAAATGATAAAGTTATTAAATTTGACTATAAAATCGAGATTTTAAGAGAGAAAGGAAAGAGAGAGAGAGAAAGAGAAAGACAAGAAAAGAAAGGGAGAGAAAAGAAAGCTCTTCAATCTTTAGGGTGTTAAGGAAACGAACAGGAGATTTAAAAAACAATAAAGTTATTAAATTAGACTATAAAATCAGGATTTTAAAATACTTTAAATGGTAAAACATGCATGTATGTTTGGAAATGTACATCTGTAAATTAGTTTTCGGTTTTAGCACAGAAAAAAGCTATCATGGATTATAAATACTGATGACAACAGTTACCCTTACTGAATGCCTACTATGTGCCAGATCTTGTGCTGTCATGATACAAGTATTATTGAATTTAATCTCCATAACAACTACATGGAGTATCATTTTCTTTCACAGATGCGAGACCAAGACTTGAAAATGTTGACTTTTCCAAAAAGAATGAAGGGTAGAGCCACAGTTTACATTCACCTGTCAGACACTAAAGCCCATTCTCTTTTTGTTGGTGTTGTGCTGTGAAAGACTTGGATCTAACCAGGGTTGACATCGTGCCTAGAACAGAGAAAAGAGAGGGAGGGGGAAAAAGGATTGGAGAGGGCAGGGGCGATGAGGCTGGGTTCAAGGGATTGATCATCATGATAACCACAGAATCTAAACTAAGGAGGGAAGTGAGAGAGTAAAGACAATTCTCACCCCCAAAGGTTAGCTGATTTATTTACTTATTTTTATTATTATTTTTTGAGATAGAGTCTCGCTCTGTTGCGCAGTGGTGCAATCTCGGCTCACTGCAACCTCTGCCTCCCAGATTCAAGCGATTTTCCTGCCTCAGCCTCCCGAGTAGCTGGGATTACAGGCGCCCACTACCACGCCCGGCTAATTTTTATTTTCAGTGGAGATGGGGTTTCACCATGTTGGCCAGGCTGGTCTCGAACTCCTGACCTCAGGTGATCTGCCCACCTCGCCCTCCCAAAGTGCTAGGATTACAGGTGTGAGCCACCATGCCCGGCCTAGCTGTTTTATATTTTATAAAGTCCTTTCCTCTGCATTATTTCACTCCATCTTTACTATAACCCTAGAAGGTATGACTGCTCTTACAGGGATAGGTAAACTATCCAAGTCCTCTACGTTTTAATGTAACCAGAAATTAGCACTGATTCTCTTCCATTAACAACTAGTGAAATGGCTTCAAAGGGAAGAAAAAGAGAAAGAATAAAAGCAAAAACTTTGGATATTCTACAAAGTAAATAATTTAGAAGTGACTGTCTTTGGAGGGGTATGGATATCTATGGTTTTATTAGGAAGAGGGATTTCTGGATCTACCATCCTTTACTTCCCTCTCTAGCCCTAAATCATTTTTGCTGCTGATGAAAAGCACCAGCAACCTCTATCATTTAATTTGTCACATTCGGATCTGGAGGAATAGGTAATCCTGTCACCAAAGGAGGTGCAACATATTCCTAATACTAACAAAATTTAAAGCCTGCCAATTTGATACAATTAGTGTGAGCCTATCTTCAATCCTTATTTCAGTGCTCCTGTGTTAGCATGGCATAGCTCTACTGGTAGTCCCTTAGCACTGAGTAACCACAGGTGCTATAGAAGGTGTACAGAATGTTGATTTTACTTTATTTACTACCTCATATTTCCTAATAGAAGGGCAAGCCAGATTCATGTTCGTGGCTGGAAATTGTTAGTGCTTTGACTGTGTTTTCTCTCCACACAGTAAGACATACTTTCTTTTAATGGCAAAAATTGCCCGGGATTACTGTTTTTGATGATCAGGAAACAAGAAGACTTTGGGACCAGAGGCATTCTAAAATAATCTTGGCACCCATGGAAGGATTTCCTGTGGGGTTCCTTTCAAGAGTTCCCCCAGAACAATTAGATATTTATTTATAGGCCTTTATTTCACAGAGAGGTGAAAGGATAAAAATACCTGAAAGGTAAAATGTTGGTATCAGAGCTGACATCTCTAAAAGTGAAATAGAAGCCAATGGGAAAGTAAGGTTGATTCTCCAAAATATAATATTTGTTCGTTTAACTTTTCATGAACATGCTTTCCAGAAAGTGAATGTTTTTCCAGAAAACATATATATTTAGGTCAAAATTGGGGCATTGTAAAAGTGCAAAAATGAATCTAACAGGTTTGAAATACTTGTTCTATAAATTTGGGAAGGAACAACTCATATTTGACCTTTTTCTTACTATAAAGTACTCCCCAAATATTCAGGGCATATCTCACTTTGCAAATTTTCTCATGAATAGTTCTTTTTCAGTATAACACTTTTGGGTCCATCTGTGAATAGCTGGGAGCCTGGAGTCAGATCTCTGTGTCTGGAAGACCTGGCCTTGCAATTTCACTGCTAATATAATGGGTTCATGGGGAGAAGGAAGCTACATGGGAAGAGAAAAGCTGAGGTTACTGATAGATATCCGACTTCGGTGCACAAATCGTGTCTCCACGGTATTTTGTTTGTGTCTTGCCAATTTTATAATAGCTGGAAGCATACTTCAATCTGTCCTGAAACAGTTATATTCAGTAGAAGATAAACTGTGATTTAAGTCCTTATTCTCCCTTGCAAGGGAAATTTTTAGTGACAAGACACGTAAGGTTAAAATGCACACACACACACACACACACACACACACTCATTCCAGAAGATGGAAAAAAACCCACAGCCATTTCAAATAGTAAGGAAAACAAGATCTATTAATGTTGACATTCAAAACCTTAATAATATAATTGGGACTATGATTGCATTACATCTCAGCAATGTAAATATTTTAATGGAATAAAATAGTAAATTAGTACACATACAGGAATATAGAAGGGCTATAATATTTGTTAACTCATTAAAGTTTTTTTTTAATATGGGATTCTAATTTGGCATCTTTTTAGCTCTTTTGCTAGTCTTTAGGTAGAACAAAAATAGAGAAAATTATGGTTTCAAAAACCAAGACAAAATATATTTTAGCTTTAAGATAGCTCACATATTATAATGGAAAAAATTATTATATTTGTTCTACTATTAAATATTTTATATATAACATAAACATTATGCAATTCATACAAGTAAACACGAATCAAGTGTCTTGACTTTCAATTTCGCATCTCTAAGGGCATGTATTTGTCCATTCTTGCACTGCTGTAAAGAAATACCTGAGACTGGGTAATTTATAAGAAAAGAGGTTTAATTGGCTCACGGTTCTGCAGGATGTACAGGAAGCATGGCAGCATCTGCTTCTGGGGAGGCCTCAGGAAGCTTCCAATCATGGAAGGCAAAGCGGGAGCAAGACCTCTGGCATGGCAGGAGCAGGAGCAAGGGTAGGGGAGGTTCCACAGACTTTTAAACAACCAGATCACTTGAGAACTCACTATCCTGAAGACAGTGCCAAGGGGAATGGTGCTAAACCATTCATGAGAAACAGCCCCCATGATCCAATCGCCTCCCACCAGGCCCCACCTCCAACATTGGGGATTACAGTTTGACATGAGATTTGGATGGGGACACAGATCCAAACCATATCAGGGCAATACTACCAGGCATGTAACTTAGCTGGCTCAGTGAGCTCTCAGAATTTCTGAAAGGCAGTGATTTTATTGTTTCCCAGATAAGAACCTAGTAGCCATTAAAATTAAAGAGAACACAGGATCATAGTATTTCTATAGGCTGAACAGAGGCAAAAAATCCTGTAGCCTATTTGTCTTTTAGTTCAAATTTATAACTTAATTCAATTCAACTTAACACACCAGGAATAGAAAGGAACTTCCTCAATGTAATAAAGGTTAGAAAGGAACTTCTCGATGTAATAAAGGTCATCCATGAAAAGTCCCCTGTTAACATCATACTTAATGGTGAAAAACCAAATACTTCCTCTCATGATCAGGAATCAGACAAGGATGTCTGCTTTCACACCTTCTATTCAATATGGTGCTGGAAGTTCTAGCCAGGGCAATTAGGCTAAAAAAATAAGTAAAGAGCATTCAGATTAGAAGGGAAGAAGTAACTCTATATTTATTCACAGATGACATAATCTTAGATTATAGAAAACTCTTAAGAATTCACCAAAAAACTATTACAGCTGATAAACAAGTTGTAAGATACAAGATCAACATTTTAAAAATCAATTATATTTTTATACACTGGCAATGAACAATCCAAAAATGAAATTAAGAAAACAATCTCATTTACAATAGCATCAAAAAAGAATAAAATGGAGAGAAATAAACTTAACCAAATGCAGGGCCTATACACTGAAAACCCTGAAACATTGTTTAAAAAAATTAAAGAATACCTAAGTAAAGGGAAAGACATTTTGACTTCATGCATTAATTAGAAGGCTTAATATTATTAAAATGACAGTACTCTCCAAACTGACCTATAGATTCACTGTGATATCTATCAAAATTCTAGCTGCCCTTTTTGCAGAAATGGACCAGCTGAACCTAAAATTCATGTGGAAAAGCAAAGGACCTCAAATAGCCAAAACAATCTTGAAGAACAGCAAAGTTGGAGAACTCACACTCTCCAATTTCAAAGCTTACCTCAAATCTATAGTAATTAAAACAGTGTGGTACTGGCAAAAGGATAGGCATATAAATCAATAGGAGAGAGAGTTCAGAAATAAACTCATACATTTGTGGCCAAAATTAACAAAAATTCACTCAAAATGGATCAAAAACCTAAATATAGAGCTAAAATTATAAAACTCTTATAAAGAAACATAGGTGTAGATCTTCATGACTTTGGATTAAGCAATGGTTTCTTAGATATGACACCAAAAGCACAAGCAACAAATAAAACAAATAAATTGGACATCATCAAAATGAAAAACTTTTGTGCATCAAAGGATACTACCAAGAAACTGAAAAGACAATGCACAGAATGGGAGTAAATACTTTCAAATCATATATTTGAAAAAGTTCTAGTATCCAGAATGTATAAAGAACTCTTACAACTCAACAACAAAAAGACAAATAACCCAGTTTAATAATCAGTAAAAGATTTGAATGACTGGTCTTGAGCCACCCAAAGAAGGTATGCAAATGGCCAATAAGCACATAAAAAGATGTTCAACATCATTAGTCATTAGGGAGATGCAAATCAAAACAACATTGTGATACCACTTTACATCCATGGCTATGATCAGAAAGACAAACAATAACAAGTGTTGGGGATGATGTGGAAAAGTTGGAACCTTCATACATTGCTGGTAGAAATGTAAAATGCTACTGCTGCTGTGGGAAATCAGTCTGGCATTTTTTTGAGACAGAGTCTTGCTCTGTCTCCCAGGCTGGAGTGCAGTGGTGCAATCTCGGCTCACTGCAAGCCCTGCCTCCCAGGTTCATGCCATTCTCCTGCCTCAGCCTCCCGAGTAGCTGGGATTATAGGCGCCTGCCACCATGCCCGGCTAATTTTTGTATTTTTAGTAGAGACGGGGTTTCACCATGTTGAAGGCTGGTCTCGAACTCCTGACCTCAGGTGATCCGCCCATCTTGGCCTTCCAAAGTGCTGGGATTACAGGCGTGAGCCACCGTGCCCGGTCCTGTCAAAACTTTTAATATGGAGTTGCCATATGACCCAGCAATTCTACCCCTCAGTATATACCCAAGTGAATTGAAAACATGTCTACACAAAATCTTGTACATGAATGTTCATAGAAGCATTATTCATAGTAGCCAAAAAGTGGAAACAACTCAAGTGTCCATCACTTGATGAATGAATAAACAAACCATGATATATCTATACAATGGACTATTATCCAGCCATAAAAAGGAATGAAATACTGATAAACATTATAATTTGGATAAGCCTTGAAAATGCTGTGCTAAGTGAAACCCAGACACAAAAGCCCACATATTGTATTATTCCTTTTATATGAAATCCCCAGAATAGACAAATCCATAAAGACAAAATAGGTTGGCAATTGGCAGGTACTGGCAATTAAGGGGGAATGAGAAGTGACTGCCTAGTGAGCATGAGATTTCTTTTTGGAGTGGTGAAAATGCTGTGGAATTAGGTGGTGGTAATGATTGTACAACATTTTGAATATACTGAAACCACTGAAATGTGCACTAGAATGGTTAAAAATAGTGAATTTTATGTTATGTGAATGTTATCTCAGTAAGAAAAAAATCAATAGCTTAAAAAAAAACCCAAACAAAAACAGAAAAACAAACATGGTGGGTTACATAGGAATTTTATAGAATAAATATATTTCTTTTCAAGACCAGTCATTAAAGTGACTGATTTCAAAAGCAATAGCTTTTGGATGGTTGAGCATTGAAGAAAACCAATTCTTTCAACAGCTGTGGCTGTTGTTTCTGGCCATATACAGATAGTCACGTATTTCTGAATGGCTCTGTATTCTGATAGAGTTTCTAAACAAGCATAACTGTAATAAACCAGTATTCCACCTTCATTTTTCATGTGCGCATACTCAATAATGAAGACTGTGTTTTACAAGATTCGCCTAGAAACAAACAGTTTCCCGATATGAAAAGAAGCATCTGAATGAATTAACAACAAAAAAACAACGGAAAACAACATGCCCTAGTAACTGGCTTCTTGTACTACAATCAGGGGCTCATTTATCTTAAACATGTCAACTTTTGTAATACCCTGTGCCCTGTATAGAATACTGGTGACAGTCAGACAGTGCTGTCAAGAAAGAAGGGAAACAGCAGGAAACGTGAACGAGACTGGATCTTTAAAAAAATCTTTGTAAGGGAATACATAGTAGCCTGTGACAAGAAATTTTTTTCCTTTAAAACAACAAGAAACTATGCAAACACTTTGAGCAAATGAATCTCAATGGGTGAAAAGTACTTAATAATCCTCACAGCATTTCTGATAGAATTTACCTGGCCCCCAACTAATTATAACAACTCTTCTAAATCCTAGAAGACGGTGAATAAAACCCTACAACACCTTCCTTCATTCTCAAACACTACTTCACAGACAAGTTACCTACAAAGTGACCTCTACTCGTTTTTTGCTTTCACGCAGTTTCCCAGGTTCTTGCCTAATAGTTGTGTTAAGAGTTTAAATGGCTTACTAGAAGTTATATATTGTTAATTCCGTTTTTGCTGCCTCTTTCTAAAATTATTAAAATTAAATAGGTACTAAGAGATTGAAATCGATGTAATCCCCTTTTCCCTCCAAGAGATTCTATTATAAGAAGTTATTTTAGGTGTTTGTGGAAAGCAAAAAAAAAAAAATCCTCCTGATGACATCACTGTTCTAAGATGGAACTTCTAATATTTTAGGAATCTCTTGGGAGTTCTGTTCCCTATTCTGTCATTGGTTTGCTTTCTGACCTTGGGAAAGTTTAAGCATAAAAAGACAAGTGCAAAGGAAAGTTATGAAAACAAGACTGAGATCAAATGAAGAACAAAGATGGAGTAGGTAGAATGACTATGTAGCTACTGTCTTAGTAACTGAGCATAGTGACCTAGTAGCAATTTGGCTTGAAAGAAATTTCAAATTACTTGGCTGTGTATTGAGATAGTTTCACATATAGTATTATAGAAAAGTCTGTCTATAGACAGGAATTACAGCAAAAATCTAGTATTTTTGTTGTAATACTTGTTGATCATCTTTTGCTCTGTATTTGCAGCTGAACAAACTATAGCTGTTATAGAGGAGAAAAGGAGCCAATTTGATATTCTAATGCAATGAAGTCTTAGATATATTGAAATAAATGTCTTAAAATCAGAGTGCCTTACTTTATTGCCATTGCATACATGCAAATCTGCAGCCAAGTTAAGCCCATATACCAGCTCAGTTCACTTGTAGGATCTAGTCAAGTAAGTATCCCTGTTGGACAGAAATCATTTTTAAAAGGCCAGTAGTCCGAAATAATTTTTAAAACCTATTGGAAACAAAGAATAAGAAATAGTTCTATAGAGTGGAGTAATGATGGAAAAAATCTCATAAGTTGGTAACAGTATGATCTTATCTAAATGTAATCTTCTTAAGCCTCCTGGGCATTACAATCTTAGTCTAATGCTATTTGCATTTTTATGGCAGAAATATTTATTACAGTCCTCAGAGGGAAGATGAAGTGTGTGATGATACTGAAAAGAGGAAGCTAGTAGAATTAATCTTGTGAAAATATAAGGCATTCCAACCCCACTATACAAAACATGTTAAAATTCCATTTTTAGAAGTAAATCCTCAAGTATTCTTGATTTAAAAAAAAAAAAAAAAAACTTTAGGTAACATGTGAAGGGTAAGAAATGGTAGTGTTAAAAAATAACTTTGTAAAAAGAAGGGTCATGACTCTCATATACATATAAAACGAACATGAGTCAAAGATGTATTTAACTCATTAATGAATGACAGGCCAGTAAGACATTACAAACAGTTCAAAGGAAAATTCAAAGAATCACACATATATAGGCAAATAAAGAATGCTGAAATAGGCCAGGCACAGTGGCTCATGCCTATAATCCTAGCACTTTGAGAGGCCGAGGTGTGTGGATCACCTGAGGTCAGGAGTTCAAGACCAGCCTGGCCAGCATGGCGAAACCCCATCTCTATTAAAAATACAAAAATTAACCAGATGTGGTGGCGCCTGTAATCCCAGTTACTCAGGAGGCTGAGGCAGGAGAATCGCTTGAACCCGGGAGGCGGAGGTTGCAGTGAACCAAGATAGCGCCACTGTACTCCAGCTTGGGCAACAGAGTAAGACTGTGTCCCCCCCCAAAAAAAAATGCTGAAATGTATTTACAAATAGATGCAAAACAAGTCAATATGAAGGGCAACGATCAATTGCATTCTACCAGATACAACTGATTTGCATTTCTATGGACAAAAATTATTTGCATTATTAATCATTTCCTACAACTTAACAGAGTTGTAAAATTGCTGAATGATGATAAAAGGCCAAGAAAACCTTACTAGGTAACACACTTGGTAATCTCTTGGTGGGGGGCATGGGGAGTGGATCTCAGAGTCTTTCACTATTTTTCCCCGACAGCAGGAAAGGTAATTTTGGTAGTGAGGTTTCCCAGAAGATTCTATATTTGAACCTAAAGTCCACAGTTATAAATAAAAGTAGTCTCTATCGCTGGCCTCACAAAAGAGAGATTTGTTTTGGTCTAGGAAGTCATTATTCTGAAGAGTAAGAGAGACTCATACCTAAAATTACTCAGCCCAAATTTAAACTGTACTGCTCACTTGCAAAAAATACTCTTGAGCCAATTATATAGTTTTAAAACAATGGATTTTTTTTTTTTTTTTTTTTTTTTGAGACAGAGTCTCACTCTGTCACCCAGGCTGGAGTGCAGTGGCACGATCTTGGCTCACTGCAACCTCTGCCTTCCGAGTTCAAGCGATTCTCCTGCCTCAGCCTCCCAAGTAACTGGGATTACAGCACACACCACCATGCCCAGCTAATTTTATTATTTTTGGTAGAGACAGGGTTTCACTATGCTGGCCAGGCTGGTCTCGAAATCCTGACCTCATGTGATCTGCCCGCCTTGGCCTCCCAAAGTGCTGGGATTACAGGCATGAGCCACAGCACCTGGCCTAAAATAATGGAAATATTTTAAAACCTTCTTTCACTTGACTTTTTAAGTGAGGTTTTCGTTTTGTTTTTCGAGACAAGGTCTGGCTCTGTGGCCCAGGCTGGATTGCAGTGGCGCAATCTCGGCTCACTACAACTTCTGCCTCCCAGGCTCAAGGGATCCCCCACCTCAGCCTCCCGAGTAGCTGGGACTATAGGTGTTCACCAGCACACCTGGGTAATTTTTGTATTTTTTGTAGAGATGAGGTATTGCCATGTTGCCGAGGCTGGTCTCCAATTTATGAGTGGAAGCCATCCACCCTCCATGGCCTCCCAAAGTGCTGAGATTACAGGTGTGAGCCACCACGCCCAGCCTAAGTGAGGCTATGTTATCAACACTATTTTTAAACTCAAACATGTTTTGTGATTTATTTGAAAAGGCCAAGTTGCGGTTTTCTCTGCCCTTGAGCAGTTTCTGCCTTCCTTCCTGCAGATGGGTGGGTTTGGGGGTTTATTTTTGCTTTATTTCATTTTTGGCTAATCATCTAATTTTTACATAAGTGGCCATGCTATATAAAGAAAGATAAACCACAAAACTTGACTTTAGATCTTAGTTCTAGCTGTAATACTACAAAAAAAACAAAAAACAAAAAAAAAGATCTACTGAATCACAACTTTAAACAGTCTCGGAATATATATATATAGATAGATGTATACAGATGTGGCCAATCAATATACACAGATGGGGTCACATTTGGAAATTTGTGTTTGAGTGTGTGTGTGTGTGTGTGTGCGTGTGCATGCACATGCACACTTGCGCTTCTGAATACTCTTCAACTCCTGATTTCTTATGGTAAGTAGCATGTGCCATGGCACAGATGAACTTGGACTTAGATAAATAATTCAAAGCTTTGGGACATATAAAATTTTGTACATGAAAAAATGGAAATAAGCCAGCAACCTCAATTTAAAAATTTACCTAAATCATTCGGTTATGCACAGTGTACTTCTTATTCTTCATAACTAAATTTAAACTGACTAGAAGTCATCACACTACCTCTTACCATTCTTACCAGATCGTATCTAATAGGGATGGTAAATAACCTAAAGGAGGTGCTATCCGCAAAGAGCAAATCTTTAATTAGAGTTTATTTGCATTCCTGCTGTCATCTCTGTTTGTAAATGTATTCAAAGGAGTTCCTAATAAGGACTTGTTGAGGCTTGCAGTGGCCTGGAAATTCCCCTAGAAGGCATCAGAATCTCCAGTGCACAGATAGAAAGGTTTTAAATAGAACCAGTGAAGATGAAAAAGTATTCTCTACCCTTACTTGCCTGAACTTTATGCCAGGTGTGGGAAATTGGGGCCAGTCTCCCTGTATTCACCTATCTTCAAAGCTGCTTGGCTTCTTCCAGAGGAATAGAACCGATAATCCATTCAAGCATAGAACACTCATGAAGTGGCTCACCATAAGTCCAAACCAGACTCTGTCCTGGACAGCTCTTACTTAAAGGACAAGTTTTGGGAGGACACACCAATTTTATTTATAAAAGTGTTATACTGAAGAGACTCGGCCAAAGTGGACCCCTCAAAATCCTTCTGCTGAGGGTCTTACAATAGCATAGTTTAGGGGTTAAGATGAGGATGCTAGAGTGAGACTGCTAGAGTTCAGGTAGCTTTACCACTTATTGGCTTTGTGGCCTTGGGCCGATTACTTAAACTCTTTGGGCCTTCATTTTCTCCTTTGTGAAACTGGGCAATAATAGTTATACCTACTGCATGGGGTTTTCGTGTGAAGGAATTGAGTTAATATTTATACAATGCCTAGAACGGTGCCTGGGTATATAGTAAGAGCTACTCAGTGTTAGTTACTATTACTATTGTTGTTGTTATTTATCATCAGGTCCATAACTGACCCACATTCCTTGAGCTTACAGTAGATCTCCCGGAGATGACCACTATGCATGAGGACATATTTATCAACATGCCTCGCCCAGGTATAAGCCTGTATACCGCTTATAGGAAGCAAACTGGACAAAGCTAAATGTGACAAGTGAAATTATCTCATTCCCACTTCAAATGCATAATTATCACCCTGCCTTCTTGGCAGTTTTAAAAATGAGACTAAGCTCAGTAACTTGAGTTCTCAAGGCTTCATAATATATATATTCCCTGAATGAAAAAAAATACACATTTATTGGAAACCCATTGTATGTCAGTTACCGGGGATTCAAAGACATTTAAGCCACTATTTGTTCCCTGCAAGGTCTTACAATCTAGTAGAGAGAGGCGGATAATGTATGATTCCCATGCTGTACACTAAATGCCGTTTTCTTAGGGAATTTGCATTGGCTCCATTCATGGTTTTTTCAGGTCTGTCCATCAGAGCAAGGTCTTGGCAAATTAGTGAAGTAGGCACAGTTTGTTTTTGGCTCCTCTCTCCCCTTAAGACATTCCCTTTCCCTCCTCCGAGAAGTCCCAGTTCTAGGATTGAAAACATGATTATAATCTCTGCTGACATGTTTTTGCTAATAATATAAGGATTTGCCCCTCCTGAGGGTAAATGCATTTTTGTAAGGAGGTCTTGAACCTAAAACATCATTCTAGAGCTAAAGGAATGAATTTCTACAGAAAGAATTTCAGGTTACAGCTTAGCTGGGGGAAATGAAACCTTAAGTACTGGCTAATTTTTATTCTTTAATCATAATTGTTTTTACCCTATGCCTATCTTTATTTTATTGCCCATGCTTTTTTATAAGTAGGTTTCCTCTAGTGTTCAAGTATAGACCAAAGAATAAGCAGTAAAGCTTTTCATTTCTGCTTGCATTTTTACTACTTATATTATTGGGCAAGGGTTTGAAACACTCAGCCTTCAACCTATTTTGCCCCATTCTGACAGTAGGTTTCAGGCCTCCTTTTCACCAAACTCAATTATTATGCTTGATATTCACCATAGAACTTCTACTTCTTCTGTTAAATTAAAACATGCAAACCTTTAATGGGAAAGGGCATATTTTATTCATTAATGAAGAAACATGTTTTTATCACAATGCTTTCTATTCAAAGGTTGTGTTGTAGCATTTGTTGTGCATGTTTTTGTCCTGAATAAGAGCAGCAGGTTCTAACAGGCTAGCCCATTATTAGAATTTATTTCTTTTCATGAATAACAAGTTCATTATTTTAGAAGTTTAATCCTTTTCTCTAAAAGGGGCATACTATCTCTTTAGAAATTAATCAGTTTTTGCCTTCACATTTGGTCTTCAATTGCTGTATAGCGTTGTTTCACTCTCTAAATTATGTGTCATAGCTATAGATGTCCATGAATTGCTGCAGCTGCCATTAAGGGGGCATTTTTCTATGTCCATAGAATAAGCACTGTTGTATCCTCTTTTCACAAACATTTTTTTAAAGTTCCCATGATGGTCTAAGAGAATATTTATTTTCAGTTGGAATTAAAAGTTGCATGGTAACGAATTGAAATAAAATCATGTATATAAATAATAATGGCACAGTAGCACAAGGAAATTACTCAACTGATGAAATTCAAAGATTTCTGTGTACTTTGCTCTAAAACAAATCTTTTTTTTCATTAACTTTCGTTATAATTTTTAGTAGGACATGATCAACAAGAGACTCAAACAATAGTTGTTCCTTTCTTTCTTGGAAAGCAATTGGGAAGCAAATTTTATCAGACATTCCTAGAATAATTTAGTTAATGTAAGTCCTTCAAAGCATTAACCAGGTGGATTTTCTGCTTTTGTAATTCCATTATGGTCAACGTCTGTGGTAAACATCACTGGAGATAAAGTACATCTTTATTTGGGAGGAGGAACTAGAATAACATTTAGTCCAAGAGTACTGTAGTCACAAGCAATGGGAAACATGCAATAGAGAGAGAAGAAAGCTGAAGGAGAGAAATAAAAAAGATTATATTTATTTTCATTTAAGTATAGTCAATATAGATGAATGAAAGTCTGTCTTCAGAGACTATTAGTATTTATTTACTTTTCCATTTGTGTCACATTGGGTAGTTTCTGCAGGAAAGAGGAAATACTCTCTTAGCTCTTCCTTGTTTGATTTTCAGATGATTCCAGGAATGTTCTGCATTGGTGAAGTGGCAATAGGACCCAGCTATATGTCATTTAAGCCTAATCTGGGGGCTCAAAAAGGATTTTGGGTAGTTCCTGCAACCAAATAGTATTTACAATACAGAGAAACAGGCCTTGAAATCATAGAACCTTAAGACTAGAAGCAACCTAAAAGTTGTTTAAGCCAATCTTCCACCCAACGTTTAAATATTCTCCAACAATCTTGGTAAGCGTCCATCCCATATGCTTGATGCTGTCAATGACCAGCTTCCTACAACCTCCTGGCTGGTCAGTTTCAAACTCAACCACATGATTGCTGACTACTGAAAGCCTTCTGCCCCAAAAGGAAGGACAATGAAAAAGCAGCTTTTCTAGGCAAGTCCCATGTATCTTCCAGTTATGAATCTAAAAGATAATAATTTCCCCATTTCACCTCCCCCTGACCTAAATTCTTACGTCTCTTGCCTCAAATATGAGGAAATAATATTTTCTCTTCCATGCCTATTTGGCTTTAATATATGATATTATCACCAAAGTAAACAGCTCTTAACGAGCATGCTGTTCCAGTAATTCCTTGACTGACTGGTTCAATGTGTGTATGAGTCCCTTCCTGTAAGATAAATGTGCTAAAAATGACTGGCAAGTGCGTTAATACTAGTAGCAAATAAACTCAACTAAATACGAGTGTGAAAACTTTTGACATTGGCAGAGAAGAGTATTCTTAGCATAACAGGGAAGTTTATGGAAATCATAGAATATCCGAAATTCTATTCACCTCTTGGGTCATTAGAAGTTGTAGTTTTGCTGTTAAGGTAAATTACTCATTTTTTAATTAGATAACTAGACACCGCTTTTCTTCAACTAAACCTTAAATACATAATCCCATTTTCCTGCTCCTTATCTAGTTCATGTTTGTATACCAAACAAGAGCTATGTTTAAGCTATTACTAAAGTTTCCTTTTTCTGGGTTTTTTTTTTTTTTTCAATGAAGACCTAGTTTTACTTGCACATTTTTCACGAGCATCAAATAGTGGATGATCTTTCAAGCTTGAACAGCAACAGTTGTATCGCTGAGGAAGGATTTCTTGTTTCAAATTGTCTAGGTAATGATTTACAGCTATTTTTGGTAATTCTCAAAATGACAGCTCCTTGAATTTTTCTGTAGCAGAAAAATTTGCTGGGCTAGCATCTTTCAGACCCTGGGAGGTTCATCCTAATCCTTGGCATGTGGGATCAAGGGAATGCTCTGAAATCCTCGCTGTAGAGGGAATTGACCTGTCCAACATTATCTTGTGATACATGTGAATGTTTGATGAGGTAACTCTAAATGTCTGTGGACTCCTGAGGCCTGGGATTTGTGGCAGGATGAACCCATGTGTTGGGTGATATTACGTATAGGCCTTAGGCTTTCCAAGACCAAACCTGATAAATTGAACCTATGATGATGGTTGAGCACCTTTGAAGAGGACTCACAGTACTTTGCAGCATCTATCTTCATACAGTATTCAATAAATGGTTGTTAAAAAGTGGAAAAGAGGGCCAGGCATAGGGGCTCATGCCTGTGATCCCAACCCTTTAGGAGGCTGAGGTGGGAGGATCACTTGAGCCCAGGAATCGGAGACCAGCCTGGGCAATGTAGTGAAACCCTATCTTTACAAAAAATACAAAAATTAGCTGGGCATGGTGACATGTGCCTGTTGTCCAAGCTACTCGGAAGACTCAGATGGGAGGATCACTTCCACCCAGGAATTCAAGGTGTCAGTGATCTGTGATCACACCATTACACTTCAGCCTGGGCAACAAAGCAAGACCCTGTCTCCAAAAAAAATTAAAAATAAATAAGTAAAATTAAAAAATGGAGAGGATGCAAAAAAACAGTACATAAGAATTAACATGCTGATATAACTGGAAAATCAGGAAAAAGAAATTAACAACCTTTTCAACTTCTGAGTATTTTCAGAAAATACATGTGGGTGCCACTGGTTATCGTTAAGGCATGAGCTGGGGGGAAAGCTGGAGAAGAAACCGTAAAAGGAGAAAGGGAAGAAAGAACATAACAGGCAAGACAGGAGAGAAGTAGAAATAATTTTTTTTAAAAGACAAGAAAAGAAAGTGTATTTAATATACCTTTCACATCATTTCCTTACTCAAAAATCTTCAATGGGTCTGCATTATTTACAGGATAAATTTCGGCCTCTTTAAGCTAATGTTAAGTGTGTTCCGTGATCTGGATTGAACCTACCTCTCGAACACATATCTCTGGTTTATTTATTGACTGTCCCTGACTATTCCTTTAGGGTTTTTATATTCTTGTCTTTGCTCCCCAAGGAAAATCCCATGTACCCTTCAGGACACAGACTCAGGGACTACACTTAGAAGTTTTATCCGGACAGCACTAATTAACCTTGTTTTCTATCATATTTACTTTACACCCCTTAACATTTTCCCTAATGCCCTCCTTAGATAGAACTCCCTTAACAGCAGGAACTCTGACTCCAATTCTATCAATTATTTATGTGTTTTTTATGTATGTTTTTCTTTTTTGTGTGTGGGTTTTTTTTTTTTTTTTTGACATGCAGGATTTAGACAATTACAAAACTGTTTTTCCTACTAGTCTCCATTGTGCTACTATGTAGTCTGCCAACTACATAAGGATGCCTTCATCTTACTAAATTCTTCAGCCTTGGAAGATTTTTCCTACACAGTCATTTTTTCAAAGACTCCCTTTTCTTTGAAATCAGCATTTAGTACTACAGGTAAAACAAAGAATCACCAACTTTTCCTGAGAGCTTTTACAGAAATCTGCCACATAGGAGTTATTTGATTGACAAGAGTTTATATTTTTTCATGATGAGAGAGAACACTGAATTTAAAAAGGTTCAATAAAAGTAATATGACTGAGGCACCTCTACTTCATATATTTTATAATAAAAAATGGATAGGAAAAATCAGATACCCAGGAGCTAGGATGAAAATAATCTCATTTTTATAGAGCAGTAGAAGTTGAATTCCTGCAGCTCTCAAAATTTAAGTGCAGATTTGTCTTTAGAGCTTACCTGGATGTGTGAATGGAGATTTGTAGTGAACCCTTATAATTCCATGGAATTTCGATACATAAACATTTCATATCAGAGAGCCATGAAGAGAAGGCCAAGAAGGTAGATTATTATAACTCAATTCATACTTGGGCATTCCAAGACCGAAACCAGTGAATTGAATCTATAGTATTAGTTGCATTTCTATAAAGAAAATTAACAAAAATTTTTGCAACATCATCTTTTTTTCAAGGAGCCAATTTACCCTATTTTTTAAAAAATCTATATACTCACTAATCCCTGAGAATTAGAAGAACTTCTATAATTTTCATGAAGCATGAGAACCTTACATGACAATACACTGAAATGAAATTTAGCAAGATGGCCACCAACATATTGCTTATGAAATTTTCCAGCTAACTCTTAGGCGTCATGTTCACTCACACGCAGCCCGAAGTCCTCTAAGCCCTGTGTGTAACTCCTGAACTTGGACATTATGTGAGCATAAGGCCCATAGCAGTCATATAGCACACTCGGATGATTGCACAGGCCATTTGCAGAGTGCCTCCACCAGTGTTAGGAAAGTATTAAAAGAAAGAAGGTCCTGGATGAGATGACACAAGTTACTTGAGTGTTATCTTAGGTCAAGCAGTAGTACATCAGTGTATCGGTGTGGCTGTTTTCAGGTTTGTTGAACTTTACCTTAGGGATTCCTTTTGGTTTGGCCACTCTGAGCACATGTCATTTTTAGTAATTCATTTTTTGTCACAATCAAAATATTTCAGATGCATTGAAATAAACTCACAGATTCTCCTTACACCTTGGCTCATTTTGTTTCCTTTTCCTGAAAAGTTTCTTCCCTTCTGTCTGTTAAAAATGCCACCCATGTGTCAAGGGCCAGCTCCAATCCCCACCTTTCTCATAAAGCCCTCTACAGCTGTCAACCTGTGGTGATTTCTGCATCTTTTGAACGCCGGCATTATTTTGCTTCTTAGGTATTTGTTTGTTGTCTTGTTTATCTGTTATTTTCTTCTATGTAACTCTTTTTTCTCCAGCTATTATACATTTTATCTTTCTTAAAGACAGAAAAGTTTTCTAATGCTTTGTGTGCCAAACATGGCCTAGCGTAGTGACTTTCCCTTGTAGGTACCCATTAAATATTTGTTGACTAGTTGATATAATTTGTTACCCTTATGTTACCTTTAACACTGTTTCTCAAGGAAAAAATATAAAACCTCATAGATCCACACTTGTGGACCCCATTCTGAGCTACTTTGCAAACCTTTCCTTTGTACAGTCATGACATCATGTAAATAAATAATCTTGGTACTGGAATGCATCTTGGTTGAAATTCTTTGCAAGTCTCAGTTATCAGGAGATAGTTCAGATGATTCTAAATATTAATTTTTAGAAGTTATGAGTCAAACAATACAAAAAATATTAAAATTCCCATGTTTCTAAGAATTTTACTGAAGTATTTCTCTCTGGGAGAAATACTATTTAAATAAACCCTATACTCTGAACTATGGGGAGGGAAAAAAAAATGCCCAGTCATTAGGACAAACTGTATTCAAAGCCCTAACAATATACATATTTTGACCTTTCAATATTACTTCTGGAAAATACATTCAAAGGAAATAATTAAAGATGCACTCAAATACTTAGCTACAATGATATTCATTATAGCAGTGAATATAATATATACATATATTTAAAAACCTAAATTACAATAATAAGTGGTCAGATAAATTAATTGTACATCATACAGGGGCGCCATTAGAGGGTGTATTATATGAGAATATTTAACAAAATGGAAAGATATTCACAATATATTATGTGAAAAAGGTTGTAAATATAATTTTTTTAAGTACTGGAAATATGTGCTCCAAATGTTGATATTAATGTCATTTTGCAATGAGATTATGGATTTCTAAACTTTCTAGAATGAAGGTATGTTACTTTTGCATAAAGAATTGTTAAAAATTAAAGATATGAAAAACTTAGCCAGTACTTTAGAATTCAAGTGCTTGCTCAGCCAGTACCTTAGAATTGCTCTGTAGGGTCATATACCCTTCGGCCAAGAAACTATATTACTTAATCTCTTGAATTTTTCAAAAGATTATAAGACAAACTAAAGAAAGCATCTCTCCTCTTGATGGCTAACTTCTTCAGAAAAGTGAATGAACATCTTATGACTAAAGCCAATCCATGAGATGAGATTGTGGGAAGCATGTTCTTCTTTGGTGACATTTGTGCTCATAGCTCTCACTTGATGTTGCTTGTAGGTCCATGGGAAGTGTATGTGTAAGCACAACACAGCAGGCAGCCACTGCCAGCACTGTGCCCCGTTATACAACGACCGGCCATGGGAGGCAGCTGATGGCAAAACGGGGGCTCCCAACGAGTGCAGAAGTAAGTAACAAGCCCACGATACTCAAAAGCTTTCTTTATAAAGTCAGCTTATCTGTGGACTCCTTGTTGTCTCTAGAAACACAACACAAAGTGGTAGGTGACAACACTAGAACCTACACAAACATAGCCATATCACTGCCCACTGAGGCTTCAGCCACTGAAAACAGTTACTGTTCATTACATTGCCAATGTGACTGTTTTGCCAAGAATATGTTGCCTATTTGCTTGGACATTTTGTGGGAGCTAAGAATCCTTTTATAATTTGACATAATAAAAACAGGAGGGTGGCTCACACCTGTAATTTCAGCACTTTGGGAGGCCGAGGAGGGTGGATCACTTGAGGCCAGGAGTTCAAGACCAGCCTGGCCAACATGGTGAAATCCCATCTCTACTAAAAATACAAAAAACAAACAAAAAAAAAGAGAAAATGAGCCAGGCATGGTGGCATGCACCTGTAATCCCAGCTACTTGGGAGGGTGAGGCACGAGAATCACTTGAAACTGGGAGGTGGAGGTTGCAGTGAGCTGAGATCACACCACTGAACTCTATCCTGGGTGACAGAGGGAGACTCTGTCTCTAAATAAATAAATAAATAAAAACACGAGTAGACACAAGAACATCTGATTCTGTTGTACAATTACTCTCATTGCTGAGATGGTGAATTATAAACATGAAAATAGCTATTTTGAATTCAGTTCTCAAAACTACCCAATAAAGCAGGTGGTGTTAATCCCATTATAAAGATCAGGAAACTGAGGCTCAGTAAGATTAAGTGATTTGCCAAAGTTAGTAAATGATAGTTGGGACTTGATCCCAAGTCTCAAGACTCCAAATTAGGTACTTTTTCCCATAATACCACATTGCCTTTTTTTTCACTTTATGATGCTTGAAATGAAAGATTAGATTTGAAATTAAGCCAGTAAGTTAAGAATGAGATTTCCCTACAAGGACTAACTAACTTGAGGTTTGAGGCTGGAGATTAAATAGGAAGGTAAAAATATAGGAACATGAGCCATTTTTTTCTTTGCAATTTAAAATGTTCAGAGAAACGCGCGTGCCCATCACAATGTTAATACACACAAACCTCTCTTTTACAAGATTTAAAAGCAGTTCTGTGGGTAAAATTGTGAGAAGTCTCTTCCCATACGTAATTTGGAGTCATAATTGATTTGTTTTTGTTTCTAGGAAATGTAAAGGATTTCCTGTAAGAATAAATCTTAAATTATCTTGTAATATACTTTTAAAAGATATGAATCTGGTCAGAATTTCATAACACATCAAGGAAACAATGAAAAACAATAGCACAAACATTTTCAAATACATTTGACCTCCACAAAAATCTGGATTCTTATTCTAAATCACTCATGAAGAGAATCTAAAGAATTTCTCCTGAATTCCTAGGGTGCCTTTCTGGCTCTTTCCACAGAAATCAGCTGCCTATCTAAATACATATAGAACACAGAGACATGTCACTTGATGCTGTTGACTTATAATCTTAGAAATGCCTTTGAGGAATTGTTATATAATAAATACTGCAGGCCTCTTCTGTAAGAAAATTGAGGCTTCAGTAGGAGTCCACCTTCTACTCACCAGTTCAACAGCTGAAGAATAGTACTTCATGAAAGATTAATCAATCTACTTGCCAACTTACTAAGCTCTGTCCACCAGAAGCTTCCTTCCAGGCTCATTAGTAAGCATGAATTCATGCCTGCATCTGCAATATGAATGCTCATTTCCACATAAGGCCTGACAATCTCAGCTTTTCTTAGCAAGGACAGGAGACCCACAGGGATGACCCTTGAGAAGTAACAGGAATGGGAATTGTGAAGTGTTACCAAAAGAGAGGATAAAAAACTGGTGGTCACTCCTGTAATCTTTCCATAATAAATGTCAACCCCCATTGGTAAGTTCATCATCATATCTCTGTCCAACTAGACAAATCTATACTTTGTCGATTTTCATGCATCTCCTGAAACTTATTTTTTTAATTAACAGCCTATAATGAAAAACTGGAAGGCTACACAAGAAACTCTTTAAAAAAAAATAAAAGTAGTAACCTATTGAAGTCAGGGAAAACAGGGTAAATGGGGAAGCCGAGGCTAGATTTCTCAATGGATACCTTTCTATATTGCTTTGATTTTTGTATTGTTAACTACTCAGAAACTAAACATTAACAATCAGTTTATCCTATTTTTATTTATTTATTTTGAGACAGAGTCACCCAGGCTGGAGTGCAGTGGCGCAATCTCGGCTCACTGCAACCTCTGCCTCCTGGGTTCAAGCGATTTTCCTGCCTCAGCCTCCCAAGTAGCTGGGACTACAGGCGTGTGTCACCATACCTGTCTAATTTTTTTGCATTTAGTAGAGATGGAGTTTCACCGTGTTGGCCAGGCTGGTCTCAAACTCCTGGCCTCAGGTGATCCACCCATCTCGGCCTCCCACAAGTGCTGGGATTACAGGCATGAGCCACCACGCCTGACCAACTCATCCTATTTTTAACTACCTGAATATGAGATAACCCATCACTTTATTTCTACTTATGTTTCTCTCCATGCTTCTTATTTCCAGCCTGCAAGTGTAATGGGCATGCTGATACCTGTCACTTCGACGTTAATGTGTGGGAGGCATCAGGGAATCGTAGCGGTGGTGTCTGTGATGACTGTCAGCACAACACAGAAGGACAGCATTGCCAGAGGTGCAAGCCAGGCTTCTATCGTGACCTGCGGAGACCCTTCTCAGCTCCAGATGCTTGCAAACGTAAGTAACCTGTGGTTTCCAGAAAATAGGCTGATTTGTACAAGAGATGAATCTCTTTATCCCTCATTCTGCTAACCCAAGGGAAGGAGGTCATTGAGGTTCTCAGATAATACACTCACAGATATCAGTGAATTTCTTCATCGATAAGAGGCAAGAATTTTCAACCCGTTGGGTGAAAACAGTATAATATTCATCAAAATAATTTCCTTTCTCACTCTCCATAAAGTAAAATTATTTCCTGTAGCACCGCATTTTGGAAAACAAGATGACTAATAAAAGAGAAAAAAGAGTGATGAAGAGGGAGAGCTATTTAAGATCTTAAGACTTTACTTGTGAGTAGAAGGTAGGCAATAAATGGACGAAGCTGATGAAATAAAGGGTAGTTACTGCACTTGGGTTGTTCTTTTATCTTAACAGTGAACTTAAACATGAAAAAAGACTAGTTTCAGTTTCCTTATAATTCCATTTTGATTGACACTGCTCTAATGTATCCTCTCTATCATAACTGATTTAGGAAATCATAATTTTATGCTCTCCCCAAAAATACTAAACTCTTATAGCATGGGTTCTGCTTTTTTATTGACATAACGCTGAGAAGAGGTTTATTTGGAGGCCAGGCACGGTGCCTTATGCCTGTAACCCCAGCACTTTGGGAGGCTAAGGCAGGCAGATCGCTTGAGCTTACAACTTTGAGACCAGCCTGGGCAACAATGGCAAAACCCTGTCTCTACAAAAACTACAAAAATAGCTGGGCGTAGTGCTGTATGCCTGTAGTTTTAGCTATTTGGGAGGCTGAGGTGGGAGGATGGCTTGAATCCAGGAGGCGGAGGTTGCAATGAGCTGAGATGGTGCCACTGCACTCCAGCCTGAGCAATAGAGCCAAACCTTTCTAAAAAAAAAAAAAAAAAAAAAAGGGAGAGAGAGAGAGAAAGGAAAGGAAAGAAAATAAAAAGGGGTTTATTTGAAAAAAGAATAGAATTTGAAAAGATCTACCCAATTCATAGGACATTATCTGAAATATGTGAATATAAAGGGTGCAGGCAGAGCTTACGTAAATGTCAAATGTGGATGAATAGCTCATCTAACCACATCAGTATTTACCGTCTATCAGCTCAGAAATCATCAGATAACAGAAGCCACTCAAGACTATTAATGGAGATTGATGATCATGCCCTTCCTTTCCCTACCAAGGACTCCATGTTCTAGCTCAAAAACAGTGACAGGAAGAAAGCACTACAATGGGAAATAAGCATTTAAAACCTTGGGGTTATTTGCGAGTTTTTTAAAAGAAAAACTATATTGCTCTTTAAAAATATTTTTTAACATCAGGGAGAAGATATCAATGTGCAATTCGAACGGGCTTGCTTGTTAAAATCTTTTTCTCTTAAATAATGGCAGATAAAATATAGAACTGCTCACTTTCCACACCAAGCCCCAAATCTGGATCTGTGTCATAATGTTTCTCCCAGCATCCTGTTTCACTCCTGCTCCTCGTTTGTACTCAGACTTTGTAATATTTAATAGGTTTCAAACAGAAGTAGATTCAATGCCTTCACTGCCAGTTGCCAGCTGTGTGACCTTATGCCGGCTATTGAAGCTCTTCGGACTTCACTTTCTTCATATGTAAAATTTCTGCCTGTAGTGTAATGAGAACTATATAAGACAAAGTGTGTATATAAGATAAAAGGGTTAGCACATTGCCTGTCATAGAGTAAGCCCTCAAGAAACGAAAACTAGGCCAGGTGGGGTGGCTCGCATCTGTAATCACAGCACTCTGGGAGGCTGAGGTGGGAGGATCACTTGAGTTGAGGAGTTTGAGACCAGCCTGGGCAACAGAAGAAGATCCTGTCTCTATTTTTAATATTATATTTAAAAATAACAATAAAGAGGCCGGGCACAGTGGCTCACGCCTGTAATTCCAGCACTTTGGGAGGCCGAGACGGACAGATCATGAGGTCAGGAGATCGAGACCATCCTGGTTAACACGGTGAAACCCCGTCTCTACTAAAAATACAAAAAATTAGCCGGGCGTGGTTGCGGGCGCCTGTAGTTCCAGCTACTTGGGAGGCTGAGGCAGGATAATGGCATGAACCGGGGATGCGGAGCTTGCAGTGAGCTGAGATTGTGCCACTGCACTCCAGCCAGGGCAACAGAGCAAGACTCCATCTCAAAAATAAATAAATAAATAAAATAACAATAAAGAAATAAAAATGAAAACTAGTATTATAATAACTGTCATGTCCTATAAGCCAGAAGGTGGAAAATAATACTATAGGGTTTCTACTCTTTATTGATCAAAAATACCTTATGTTAAAGAAAATTACTTCCTTAAAATCTGCAGCTCCTTAGGGTCTAAGATATAGATCCTAATCTCCATGTGCTAACAAAATGGTCTCTGCTTATAACATTGCTTCAACCTAGAATATAGTTAGTCCTGACACCATTTTGTACAGAATATGTTTAAATGAACAGATATATATACGTGTGTATCCCATAGCCTCAGACCACTAGTAGAAATGTCTAAAAATGAGAATGTCTGAACTACTAAGCAGATAAAAGAAGAAAAATAATTTGTCATTAACTTGGATAAGTTGTCTTGTAGGGCAACAGGTAACATTTTCAAAAAGATACTGTTATATAGCATTTCCTTGAAACAGTATGCTGTACAGTACACCTAATGTGTTCATGTATTCATTCATCCAGTTACTTTTATTGAGGGCCTACTATGTGCCAGGTGCTTAAGATGCATCAGAGAATAAGACAAAGATCCTTGCCCTCAAGGAACTTATATTCTGATAGAGGAGACAGACAAGAAATATAACTAATAAGTGAAATATACAGTATGTGAGAAGTTCATAAGGGCTAGTATCATCAAAGAAGAAAAAAATAAGAGGGAAGGGATCCAGGGAGGCAAGGGCTTGGGGTGTGAAGAGGAGTGGCAGGGTACAGTACGGGACAGGATGATGAGGGAGGCCCCAGCACTGGGAAGGTGAGATTTCAGCAAAGATTTGAAGACAGTGAAGAAGTTCGCCAAAGAGTTAACTGGGGAAAGAACATTCTAAGGAGAGGGAATACCTAAAGTGAACATCTTAAGACAGGAAGGTGCCTGATGTGACAAAGGAAATAACATAGGGGTCAGCGTGGCTGCATCAGAATGAGAGTTGGGGGTGTCAGGAGATGAGACTAGAGAGGTGACTGGGGAGGGGAGAAAATCTGATATGTACTGATGGGCCACTGTAAGCTCACCAGCTTTTACTTGGAGTAAAATGATGAGCCACTGCAAGGGTTTTCAGCAGAGAAGTGGCATGATCTGACTTAGTTTTCAAAAGACCGTTCTTGTGGTACACAAAGGCAGCTCAATTCATATTGAACTTGCACTTTCAGCATTCAGCTTTAGTTGAAGTTAGCAACCAAACTAGTGATTCTCAAAGCGTGGTTCTTGGACCAGCACCATCGGCATCACCTGGGAAATGTGTTAGACTTGCAAATTCTCGGGCCCTGAGACAGATCAACTGAATCAGAAATTCTGCAGATGGGGCCCAGCAATCTGAGTTTTCACAAGCCCTCCAGGTGATTCTGATGCACAGTAAAGTTTGAGAAACACCGATCTCAATAAAGCATGCACCCCCCCCCCCCCAAATTTTACATTGGTTAACAAAGCCAGTTTCTAACATTTTGCTAACATTTGAGCCTCTTCTATGTGCTGGTGTAGCAAACAGCTAGTCACTTCCATTAGAATAAAGAGTAGAATACCAAGGGGAATAGTGCAAGAAAACGTTGGAGGATTGATTGGAGCTAGATTTTAGAGGGCCTTAACTGCCAACCTAAAAATGTTGGTATTTATTTTCTAGGGTACTAGGAGCCATCACGATAATTCAGTTAGTATAGTGTGATATATTTGCAATGTATTTTAATGATGTGTAGCTCAGATTAATTTCAAAGCATTACATATTATTCATTGCATTTTACTTTACTGATTTTTAAATTGTTTGGCTTTGTAAAGTCATAAGGTAGGTAAATGTACAAAGAACTAAAACAGATAAGGTCCTTTTAAAGTGCCTAAGTCTGACCAATTAAAAACAGAAAAAAGAAAACGTTTACTGGCAAAGTTGGAACCAAAATAAAAACCTTTTTGTTTATTTTGTTTTAGTTTTGTTTTTTGTTACTGTTCTATGTTCAAGCTATGGCTCATATTCTTAGTAAATGTAAAAAGGTCACCAGCCCTAGCTTTTTAAATCCTAGAACACTCATAGCTTCAGAGTTTTATAAAAAGAATATGAAAGAGGAGTTAGGAAAAAAAGTGACCTCTTGTTAGTAGTTATTGTTACTTATACAGCTCATCTAGAGACTTGTGCAAAACAAGTTTTATAAGTTTTGGTTCCCAAACTACCAGGTCTGTGAAAAACATAAGTAAATTGTGAGAATGCAGCTAAAATTAAACAACACCCATAACTTTTTATTTTTATTATTTTTTCAATCCACAAAATTGTCTGAACATTCATCAATGAACTTGAGCAATTAGAATATTTTTTAAAGCTTATTCTTTCACTCAACTCATTCTTTTTTTTTTTTTTTTTTTTTTTTTTTTTTGAGACGGAGTCTCGCTCTGTCGCCCAGGCTGGAGTGCAGTGGCGCAATCTCGGCTCACTGCAAGCTCCGCCTCCCGGGTTCACGCCATTCTCCTGCCTCAGCCTCTCCGAGTAGCTGGGACTACAGGCGCCCGCCACCACGCCCGGCTAATTTTTTTTTTTTGTATTTTTAGTAGAGACGGGGTTTCACCGTCGTCTCGATCTCCTGACCTCGTGATCCGCCCGCGTCGGCCTCCCAAAGTGCTGGGATTACAAGCGTGAGCCACCGCGCCCGGCCCACTCAACTCATTCTTATTCAGAGCTACTATGTGCTAGGTGTGCTAGTTTCTAGGAATTACCACTGTAAGCAAAAGAGACACAGTCTTTTGACAAAGCTAACAAAGTCTAGTGAGTTATCTGTAATGTATACATACACATATGTGTATATAGGCAACTAGTGGTATACACACACACACTCATACACAGAAGTATGGTAAGTATTGTGTTACAGAGTGTGGAGGGGAGCACATCAGAGGGGCAGTTAGCAGGAGTGGAGTGTTTTGAGTTTTGAAACCTGAGACCTGAAGTTTAATGGAAATTATCAAAGCATAAGTAGAGATATTCCCAGCAGAGAGAAAAATCAACAGGATTTGCCAAAAAGGAACAGAAGGAAGAAAGAATATAGCATATCCTGACAACTGAAAAAAGTTCGGAATGGCCATAGAGAGAGGAAAGAGCAAGGAGGTGGTTCAAGCAGGGTGAGGAGGAGGGAAGTAGAGCAGGTAAGTGATTGGCTGAAAGTGCCTGCATCTTGGACATCTCAGTCAGGGAGCAAGAGTAACTCTCGAGTTGAGCTACCAACAAGTAGCTGATAATCAGTCCATGTGCGTCATCTACTATAATCGCCTGGTTGATATTTATAGATATAGCCTAGTATATTTATAGATAATACCCAAGTACCAGAAGACCAAAGGCTCCAAAGTCATTTCAAGGAAAACTCCATCAAGACCACATTAAGGTACTCTTTAAAAAAATGCCCTGAAACATAATAAGGTAATTGTAACATATTTGTCTGTAATTCTAACGTAATTGTAACAAATTTCTGATCCCCTTATGTTGTTATGGATTCACCTACATCTGGCTACTGAAAAACTTGAAGCTAAAAACTACTACTACTAAGTCATATTAGTAATCATTCCTAGTTAACAAATACTTGGATGGTACTTAATGCACCAAGTAGGAAAATTATGAAAATAACCAACACCAATTTAGTTCTTTTAGCATAATGTATAGGAGGTAGATGGGTTCATAGGGAAGATCTGTATTTCTTTCCTTCTTTTTCCAGACAGCTCCCTGATCCCTGGGTAGGCTTCCCTAGGAAAGCCTATCTCCATTCACTTGATGACTATTCTAGGATACATTTGGGGCAGAGATGCTTGTGTCTGCTTCCCTAGCTTACGTTTCCTTACTGGCGTCTGCTTCCAGAATATTATTCTGGTTCTTCTCTTCTCTTTTTCTGAGCCTGCAGTAGATCCCAACATTTATCAGCACATCCAGTTCTCTCTACCTACGTACTCTCTTCCTACGTTGTTTGATTGGCAGTATGTTTGAGAGCATTTTCATTACTCCTTAGTAGTATTTTCATATCATTAATTCCCTCCTTAGTAGATGTATCCCTATGTCACCTCTTTGTCACTGCTTCAGTTATAACTGATAATAAAGCTTATGACAAATAAGTTAACATACTTAACATTTATTAAGTACCTATAATTACCAGATTTCATGTGAGGTACTGACAGCGATATTCTTATAGCTAGATGTTTTCCCCCCATTATTTCCCACTTTACTTTTATGAGGAAGGTAGTATCAAGAAAACAAGTTGATATTTTAAAAATTTAAACTATTTCAGTATGTGGTTCCATCAACAACATGTACAATGTTATTCAAAATAACAATTTTATTATATTTATTTTACTGAGCTTACCAAGGCAGAAAAGCAAACTGCTACTCTGTGTGTGGTCTGCAGACCAGCCGCAATGTCATCATCTGGTTGCTGATTAGCAATGCAGAACCTCTGATCCCACCCCAGAGCTATTGAATCGTATTAAAGGTTCAGAGTAGCCAGGCATGATGGCACACAGCTGACATCCCAGCTCCTCAGGAGGCTGAGGAGGGAGGATCACTTGAGCCTCGAAAACTCGAGGCTGCAGTGAGTTAGGATCATGCCACTGCACTCCAGCCTGGGCAGCAGAGAAATTTCCCATCTCTTAAAAATTTTTTTTAAGGTTGAGAGTGCTATTGAATGCTTTTCAACAAGGGTTCTATGCACTTAATCTACAGTTAAACTTTTCGGAGTTAGCCAGAACAGCCTAGTTAAGAAAACATCCAAATTAACGAAGGTTTACATCTCTATTTGTGTGCATATAGACTTAGAATATTTTGGAATAAATTATATAGAGGTTTACTGAGAAAAAATGGAAATCTGAATAAATATGTTTCTGTGGTACAGCATTTTCCAGAGTTTGATCTGCAGAGCTCTAATTCCATGAAATGTTAACAGAAATTATGTGAGGGGAAATTTTGCTATGGCCTTCAAATTTAGGAAATAAATTAATCAAAGGTTTCTTCACTTCAGGATGTCTCAGAGCCTAATATGCTAATGTTTGTTATAAACCTGTTTCGGAGTTTTGAAATTTCTCCAATTTAACCAGAGAATGCTTTTCTTTCAAAGCATCTTTTGGGACCCATGTTCTATGGCACACACTGAAAAATGTTGTTATACTGGCCATATCTATATGAAGACTTTACTTGGGAAGACACATCCTAGAAGATTTTTTTTCTGTGTATTTGTTCCCCATTTCCAAGTGCTAGAGCCTACAAATGCGTATCAAGGAAATAATGAAGCTTACATTTCTATCAGTGAAATAATCATAAACGTAATATTAACTAGGCTTGGGCAATCTAGTCTATTGGACTGCCAGCAGTGAACATATGACAGCCCTTTTCTTCTTCTCTCTCTTCTTTTCCAGTTTTTATCTATCTTCTCAAAAGTTAGAACCAGTCCAGGAGTGGTGGCTCACACCTGTAATCCCAGCACTTTGGGAGGCGAAGGCCGGTGGATCACCTGAGGTCAGGAGTTCGAGACCAGCCTGGCTAACATGGTGAAACCCCGTCTCTACTAAAAATACAAAATTAGCCGAGCATGGAAAAAAAACCATTGAAAACCTGAAGCAACAGCTGAGATAAATTTACTAGAAGCACATAAGTTGTAGCTCAGTTTAGTTCAGAAAACATTTATTGAGTGCTTCCCCTGTGCCAGCACTAAGTCTGTGAAAATGAGAAGATCTTCCCTAAGAGACGTTACATTCTAGATGGGGAGAAATGTATAATAATAGATCATTTCAGTACTCTGTGGTGGTGACGATGATGACAATATCATAGCAATTGCTGACGTATATTGAGTGCATACTATTTTCTGGTCACTATACAAAGGGCTGTGTATGTTTTCACTTTTTTAACTTTCACTAAAGCACCTCGATGTAGGTAACATTATTACCACCCATTTTACAAGAGGAAAGTGCAATGAAAAAGATGCAGCAAGTGCCTTAGGGAGAGTGTGGGGGTGAGTGAGGACGATTTAGGGAAGACTTCCTTGAAAAGATCCCTCCCTACTTCTTAGATGGCTGTTTCTGTTTTGTCCTATAAAATTGCTGAAACACAGTTTGTCCTGCTTTTTTTTTTTTGGTTCTTTTGAGACGGAGTCTCTCCCTGTCACCCAGGCTGGAGTGCAATGGTGCAATCTTGGCTCACTACAACCTCTGCCTCCCAGGTTCAAATGATTCTCCTGCCTCAGCCACCCGAGCAGTTGGGATTACAGGCGTTCGTCACCATGCCCAGCTAATTTTTGTATTTTTAGTAGAGACAGGGTTTCCCTATGTTGGCCAGGCTGGTCTCGAACTCCTGACCTCAAGTGATTCACCTTCCTCGGCCTCCCAAAGTGCTGAGATTTCATGCATGAGCCACGGCACCCAACCAGTCTGTCTAGCTTTCTAATCTCAGTCGTTTTAAATCAGGTGATCTAGAAAATGAAACAAATTGATGATGTTCTTCCTCACAGCATCTATGATACATGTAATAAAATACTTATCTGGGCGTGTTGATTCATTCAACAAATATTGATGGCATTAATCTTGGAGTTTTGTTTGCAGTTAGGTAGCTAGTTTCCTGCCAGGTAAGCCAAAGACTTACTGGTTCCATGAATGTTCTAGGAGATTTTTTTTCCTCCCACTCTCCTGAGAAACACCATGCTAAATGTTCTTATGTGTACATTTTTACTTAATGGTTATAAATTCATCAAACCTGAAGAAACGAGGCCCTGAACCGAATCTTCTAGCCAATAGATTTATTTCTTGTGAGCAATTAAATCATCCCTGTTCTCACTTCCTCTGTATTTCAACCTTAATCAGAGTCTACTGTTGGGCCCAGCACAATCAACTACACATTACCATGCCAAGAAATCACTTCTGAGGATTCCAGGGATGTTGTTTGTTTTTTTAAGACTAGGGAGATCACTGAAACTGAATTTATTTCTACAGCTTAGGAAAAAAAAATTTTTTTAAGGACAGTGCATTTAAGGTCTGTAAACACAAGGGAAAACATGAATCTCTCCAGCTGAACCTAGGGCTGAGAACAGAAATGGAAGCTCAAAGTGACTCGTTGCTAAGGCACAGAAAGAAAAAGGGGAATGTAATTCTCACTGTGTACTGGGCACTGTGAGGAATCTCATTTCTCTGTTCTAAAAGAGGATAGTCTCTTTTAGAGTAACTCACTTGAAACCTCTAAAGTCACCTATGTGACTTTGGTAACCTATAACACGGGTAGATTTTTCTATAGCAGGCATATTTTAAAAATGTGACAGCAGGGGTGATGGCTCATGCCTGTAATCTCAGCACTTTGGGAGGCCAAGGTGGGCAGATCACCTGAGGTCAGGAGTTCAAGACCAGCCTGGCCAACATGGTGAAACCCCGTCTCTACTAAAAATACAAAAATTAGTCAGGAATGGTGGAGGGTGCCTGTAGTCCCAGCTACTTGGGAGGCTGAGGCAGGAGAATCACTTGAACCCAGGAGGCAGAGGTTGCAATGAGCCAAGATTGCACCACTGCACTCCAACCTGGGCAACAGAGGGAGATTCTGTCTCGAAAAAAAAAAAAAAAAAAAAAAAAGAGAATAACCTTCCTAGACAATTGTGTACTGGCTTTTGTGCCAGTGTTCGTGGTGGGAGGGAACCCTAACCCGATTCACACCATTTAGCAATTTCTGTGGTTGAAACATTCTCACCACGGCCAGTTTCAAACTCTCAGGTCATTTTTCATCAGGAAGTCAGACTCAGACTCTGAGTCAAAAGTAGCATGGTTTGGACAAGGTCTTGCCTCCACTTTCACAGCACTACTTCTCTCACCTCAAGTCATCGGTTCCCAAACCTGGCTGTGGGTCAGAATCACCAGGGAGCACCTACTCAAAATATGCAGTTTTTGAGTCCTGCCCAGAATACACTGAATCAGAATCTCCAACAGGGCGTCCGGACAGAAATCTGCATTCCTTTAAAAAGCATCGTTGGTGATTCTGATTCAGCCTTTTGGTCTCCTGGCCAGCATTTGAAAACCACTGCTTATAGCAGTCTTGTCTCTAGCATAAGCTCTCTTAAAAAAAAAAATTAATTAGCTGAGCATGATGGTATGCACTTGTAGTCCCAGCAACTCAGGAGGCCGAGGCAGGAGGATCACTTGTGCCCAGGAGTTTGAGGCTGCAGTGAGCCGTGATCACGCCACTGCACTGCACAACCAGGGTGGCAGAGTGAGACCCTAAGTAAAAAAAAAAAAAAATCCTCACTTTAGAAGAATACACTGTTTGAAACAGGTGTTTAAGGAAATGCCGTATAACAGAATTAACTCTTTTTAGGAAACAACCAGTTAATTCCTTTGCAATAAATTTATTGACTTTTATGCCAAGACACATATTTTAAACTATTACATAGTCTTTCTCCATATTAAAAGAAAAATCAGAAAATGGAAAAGAAAGCAGAATTCATTCTCTGTCAAAGTAAACAACCTCTTGAAGGATTGGCATGCCCTTCCTTCCTCCCTGATGGGCCAAAATAAATGGAGTCAATTGCCTTTTGGCACAGAGTGAATAAAAATAAACTTGGTCTCTCTGCCCTAAAACCCAAACCAGGCATTTACCAAGATAGCACCTGGTTTCGTGGCTACCTGCCCAAATGAACCAGCTGTCTTTGTAAAGAAAGGGTTATATGATCCAGATCTTTATTTTTTTCCTTCTTTCTGGCTTAGGTGAAAACTACTCAACTGATGGAGATGCAGGTGCTTTGGGTGGATGACTCTCTTGCCTCAGTCTCTATTGCCATTCTTCACACTCTACTCAAATAGCCCCTTCTCATGATGCTCTCAGGAAGAGTCTCTGCATTTCTGTTTGCACTGATCTCTGTTGAACAGTTATTTCATTTTACCTCTTGTGTAGTGATGCTTTCATTTCAGTCTATCTTTCAAGTACAATTTTTACACTAATTAAATCCAGAATACCTTACCACAATTACACATGTAAGAACACATAAGCGCCTTTCATTTGTTTATTCTCGTGCCTGTGAACCAGTCCGTTCCTTCCCAAAGGTTATTGAGGTCTCTTCAAATAGTAACTTGTGGGCTTTTTCTTTCAAATTGTAGGTTTGGCAAAGTCACATGAGTTCATTTTATACCATATAAACAACATAGACATCCTTGTTTTATATTGAAAGCAACTGTGAGTGATTCCAGCATAGAATCAATATGAAGTAACTGTTTGTGGAAACCACACTTTAAATAGAACAGTAACTTGGCAGTAATAGTTGGGAAACTTTAATCTCAGCATTTTTTTTTTTAAATCCAAGAAGTAAAACCAGAGTTTAAGAAGTGAGAGAAATAGAGAAAACAGATATGTCATAACATAATAATCATACTAAGGCAATCCTTTAAAAAGATTAAATAACACATATTGAAATTCACCAAAAAAAGAGAAGCTACGATTTTTTTTGAGGCACAGTCTCACTCTATCGCCCAGGCTGGAGTGCAGTGGCATGAACATGGCTCATTGCAGCCTCAAACTCCTGGGCTCAAGCAATTCTCCCGCCTCAGCCTTCTGAGTAGCTGGGACTACAGGCATGTGCCATCATGCCCAGCTAATTTTTTTATTTTTTATTTTTAGTATAGACAAGGTCTCACTATGTTGCCCAGGCTGGTCTTGAACTCCTGAGCTCAAGTGATCATCCCACCTTGGCCTCCTAAAGTGCTGGGATTACAGGCTGTAGCCACTACACCCAGCCAAAACTTTACAAATGTGACAAAATCAGTCACATTTGGGAAGAGAAGTGGATGAGGTCATGAAATTCTCTAAAATGTCTTCCAAGCAGAAAGTGGAATTCAGCAATTCACTGAATAAATAAATAGTATACCATTCTACTTTTGATGAGGACATGTAATAATCAAGCAAACAATTAGAAAATATCAAAATCTTCAGAAAGTCTGGACAAAATTAGAAGGAGCATAAAGAAGAGAATGAGCATTTGGTGAATGGCTGTCATGGACCAGGCCTCATGCTAGGTAATTTAGCAATGTTTATGTGCTAAGTTATAGCTTTATGTGCTATATTTTCTATTTTACAAATGAAGACACTGAGGCTTGAATTGATTACGGTTATCCCTGTTCCTCCATCTGCAGTATCCTCGAGGGATTGGTTCCAGGATCGCCGAGGATACCAAAATTCATGGATGCTCAAGTCCCTTATATGAAATGGCTTAGTATTTTCATATAACCTATCCACACCCCCCTGTATACTGTAAATCATCTCTAGGTTACTTATAATACCTAATACAATGTAAATGCTATGCAAATAGTTGTTATACTGTAGTGTTTAGTTGTATTGTTGTATTGCTATTTTTTATTGGGTTTCTTCTCAAATATTTTTGATCCGCAGTGGGTTGATTCTATGGATGCTGAATCCACAGATGTTGAGGGATGACTGTATATAATTTGCCCATGTTCACATAGCTGGTCAGTGCCAAGGCCGGGATTTGAACCCAGGTTAGTCTGACTACAAAGATCCAATGACCTACAAAGATCCAAAGAACTGTATTACACACTGTGACCCAGTTAATGACAACAGAATCAAAACCCAAAGGAAGAAATAATAAGATATATATTTTAAAGGCAAAAATAATTTTTAAAGAATCTAGTTTTTAAAAAAAAAAAAAAAAAAACAAAGTAAAAGCCTTTAGTTTTGTAAGGCCCTGCTTACTGATAAATAGCCATGTAGTATTTGAATCTAAAGAACTGAATTCATCCTAAGGAATCTTAGTACAGGAAAGATGGAAATGATTGGAGAATATTCCAGATAGGCCAACAAAAACCATCGAGAAAAGAGAGATACTAATGAATAAGTGTGAAAGATGACAAATATTGTCAGATTAACCAGGAAATTTCTCAAGGATACTACAGCAACTTTCTATAAATACTCAAAAGGTGTAAGGGGGAAGTAGAGGTGTGGCAAAAAATACTTCCCTCGAACAAAGAGTTCTAATTAGATATAATTGGGTGAAAGGAATTTCAGATTGATTAATGTGAAAGGAATTTTGCTGCCAGTGAAAGGTACTTAGGGTGGAGAATGTCCCCTATCAAGTTAGAATAAATAACTTTTTTTTTTTTTTTTTGAGACAGGGTTTTTGCTCTGTCACTCAGGCTGAATGGAGTGCAATGGCATGATCACAGCTCACTGCAGCCTTGACCTCTTGGGTTTAAATAATCTTCCCATCTCAGCCTCTCTAGTAGTTAGGACTACACGCACATGCCACCACACTCAGCTAATTTTTTTTATTCTTATTTTTTGTAGAGAGGGGCTCTTGCAATGTTGCCCAGGCTGGTCTTGAACTCCTGGGCTCAAGTGAACCTCTGGCCTCAACCTCCTAAAGTACTGAGGTTACAGGTGTGAGCCACCACGCCTGGAAAGAACTTTTCTTACAAAAAATAAATAATAAAGCTGGACTGACTGAAGCATTAAATATAGGATATAGTCGTGCTCTGGGAAGATGCAGAATAATCTGCTGTGTTTTGACCATTTGAGTTTATCATAGATTTGTTGGGGTGGTTTTCTGTTTCTAATATCCAGCATCCAGTATTGCAATCCTGTGATATTAAGATACTATTAATAGAAACCTATAAAGAGTAGTATGGACCTTCTAGGAGGTTCATCAAAATATAAAATCATTTCATGGTTGTTGCTTATTAAGAGGCACATTCATTTATTAATGCAACAAAGATGAGTGAGTTGCTAAAATGGATCAGGCATTGTCCTAGGTTTGGGGGATACAGTGATAAAAAGATGTGGTTCCTATCCTCTAGCCCTTCACAATGTACTACAGTGACAACAGTGAGGTGAAAAATCAGAACAAGATTATTGGAGGCCAAAAGATCATCAATTATTAAGAAATATTTTTTAAATGACACGAATCATTCAATTTAAAAAACTCAACCTAGATTTATTCAGTGCCTCTCATGTGGCAGGCCTATTCTAGTCACTATCTATACAACAAAACAGTCTCTATCCTCATGGAAATAGACTCTAAATAAATTTACCCAAGTAAATATGTAATTAAAAGCTATAATAAGTGTTGTAAAAAAAAAAAAAAAAGGAGAGCATGACAGATCATGGCAGGATGAATCGCGTCAGTTCAAAGGCAAGATTGAAGATAGACATAGTCAATAGGGTTTGTTTCTCCAAAGGAAAAAGGAGCTAGGGATAACTCCAGTTCCTGGCTAGGTGCCTGCATAGATTGGAAATACATGAGGCTGAACAGGTGGAAAAAGAAGAAGGCAGGAAGGAAGGAAGGAAAGGAAGGAAGGAAGGAAGGAAGGAAGGAAGGAAGGAAGGAAGGAAGGAAGGAAAGAAAGAAGGGAGGGAGGGAGGAAGGAAAAGGGGAAGGGGAAGAAAAGGAAAGAGGGAGGGAGGGAAAGAAAGAAAAGAGAAAAGAAGAGAGGGAGGGAAGGAGGGAGGGAGGGAATGGTGCACCCAAATTTTCCCGTGAAAAAATATGTCTGTATATGCAAAAGTGCTTTCTTCAGTTTTAATTGAAGTAGCAAATCAGGAATATAAAATTGGCTTTTTAGCTGCCTAAGATCTCTTAGATATACCCAGGAATAAATAGTAACTGGCCCAGCTATAACTAGTAAACAGGAAAGGAATGATACAGAAATTAAATAGGGAATCTGAGCAGTAGTCACATAGCAAAGCATTAAAAATAAAGGATATGGCTGGGCGCCTGTAATCCCAGCATTTTGGGAGGCTGAGGCAGCAGATCACTTGAGGTCAGGAGTTCAAGACCAGCCTGGCCAACATGGTGAAACCTTGTCTCTACTAAAAATACAAAAATTAGCCAGGTGTGGTGGCACACACCTGTAACCCCAGCTACTCAGGAGGCTGAGGCATGAGAATCACTTGAACCCAGGAGGTGGAGGTTGCAGTAAACCAAGATCACGCCATTGCACTCTAGCCTGGGTGACAGAGCAAGACTTGTCTCAAAATAAAATAAAATAAAGGCTATGACTTTTGTATTTATTTGCATTATGCATTTAAATGTGTATAGAAGACAGGAAACATACTTAAATACTGTACATTTATTTTTTAAAGCTTTAGAGGCAGATCTCACGCATCCTACCCCTCTTTTGGGTAGGATGTACAAAAACTCAGGAGACGCTGAACTTCAGTAAATGAAAGGCAAATCATAATTCAGATTGTTTTCTTATTAGACTGATTCAAGCATTTTTTTTTTTTTTTTGAGATCTCGCTCTGTCGCCCAGGTTAGTGTGCAGTGGCGTGATCTCAGCTCACTGCAACCTCCACCTCCCGGGTTCAAACAATTCTTGTGCCTCATCTTCCCAAGTAGCTGGGATTACAGGTTTGCACCACCATGCCCAGCTAATTTTTGTATTTTGAGTAGAGACGGGGTTTCACCATGATGACCAGACTGGTCTTGAACTCCTGGCCTCAAGTGATTTACCTGCCTTGGCCTCCCAAAGTGCTGGGATTATAGGCGTGAGCCATCACGCCTGGCCATAATTTTATTTGAAATTAAATACCCCTTGAATATTGTGGAACTAGCTACCATTGAACATAATGTATATAACATTGCAAGGATCAATAGAAAAATGTTCCTTAGGATAGTAAAGGGGTACCATATGGCCTTTCACAGAGTAAAGCACATTTACAACTTTTTCTTATTTTTTTATAGCTTTTCATCCACTAGCAAAAATAGTTGATAGCAGAAGGAAAGAAGAAAACAGTGCCAAAAAGAAAAAAAGATAAAAGATCTCATTTTTTCTACTATTTAACTTCACACTTTATTTATATATAACAGTTCAAATTGTGTCCTTTCTTCTTAAAGCTGTGTCTCGAAATCATCTCCCGTAAGTCCCCCTTGCTCTAAGAATTCAGCAGGCAGCTGGGCAGCTTTTGGAATGACTTCGCTATTAAAAATCCCCCTCAGAAATTCCGTGGGGCCTTGGCCTTTTCAGGAGAAAACAATTGTTGGGAGCCTGGAGGTGCTGCCGAGGGAGTGGCCGCACCGAGCGAGTGGCTGCCGGAGTCGTGGTGAAAGATCTTGACAAGCAGCTTCTTTCCCAGCTAAGGGCCTTGAACTTTGAGTTCTGTTTTTAGAAAAGCTAAATCAGGAGCAAATACTTTTAGGGTATTTTTCTCCCAGTGTAGCTTTTATAACAAAATAACAAAAGTTAGAGCCATCAGGTAATATTAAGGGAGGCCAGTGTCAGAGCGGTAAGATGCTGAATTCCGTTGGTGGTTTCAACAGTGAGCCTGAGATCACAGATCACTCCCTCAGTGGAAGACAGGCCGACTCCTAGAGTTCTAGTGGAAGGTGGGAATAAAGATGAACCGGCAGCAATTACCTCCTTTGATTCCACCATCAAAGGCTATAGCAATCCCTTCAGAATAAAGGGAGCCATAATGGTTCCATTATGTTCCTGTTTTGTGCTTATGTTTGTATACTTTTTATATTCATGCAGGTTGGTCCCTGTGACTCTTGTCCTATATGACATTTCAGGGCAGCAGGACCATAGATCACAGCCTCCTTTTTTTCAACATACTCTGATCCACAAAATGGGAGTAATAGGTTAATTTTTTTCTTTTTTTTGAGACAGGGTCTCACTCTATCACCCAGGCTGGAGTGCAGTGGCATGATCTCGGCTCACTGCAGCCCCCGCTTCCCAGGTTCAGGCAATTCTCCTGCCTCAGCCTCCTGAGTATTTGGGATTACAGGGACGCACCACCATACCCAGCTATTTTTGTGTTTTTAGTAGAGATGGACTTTCTCCATGTTTCTCAGGCTGGTCTCGAAATCCTGACCTTAAGCGATCTGCCTGCCTCGCCCTCTCAAAGTGCTGTGATTCCAGGCATGAGCTTCCACACCTGGCCAATAGGTTAATTTTTTTTGTCCAAGGAAAGGAATGTATAACAGGAGAGTAACTTAATGCCATAGAACTTAGAGTAGTCAAGAAAGCAGTGTTCCTCTCTGATACAAAGGCAAGGAGGCTGTTTTGAAAGCCAGTTAGATCATTAGTTTCCTTTTAAAAAAAACCATATCTACAATGAGGCAGTTCGTTGCTCCTGTATTCTCATGCACCCTGAACTACCTCGGGTATAATGCTTACTGCCCTGTCATTATCTACACTTCTCTCTTCCCTCACTCACGAGATATGACTTTTTGTAGTCATCTTTGTATCTTCGGCCCCTAGCATAGTTCATGTTAACCTTAAAGTTCAATAACCCTTTGGTAAAGCTGCGAGTGAATGAATGAATGAGTGGTGAGCATTTTTATACAAATACGTTTCATGTAGATAATAATATCCTTTTTTTTTAGCATTTGATGCCACTAGATGCCTGATACATTGCTAAATATTTACATACATGATCTCAAACCTCACAAAACATCCCTGTGGCTTCCTCCATTAATGAGAAAACTGACAGCTGAAGAAGTTAATTTCACAAAGTCTTGTAAATAATAAGCCTCATCACCAGAATCTACTTCTGGTTAGAATCTAGTCATCTAGTCTGATTCCCAAGCTTGTATTCTTACCAACTTTATCATATTGCCTCTATTTTATTTTCTGTCTTCTAAGAAATCTTACAGCAAATTTCCAAACAACTGTATTTATTGTCAGCCTTTGTGATTGATACAAATATTAGTTTTAGAGCCTTATGCATGCACAAGATATTTGAAAATGTGTCCATCCATCGTTTCATTAACAGATGTGTTTCCTGCTAGAAAGTCCTACACAGCAGCATTGCCTCCTTTTCTGTAAATGCTGCAGGGGCCCTGTTTCACTTTCAGATATATTGCTGCAAACATATAACTATAGATAAAATTTCTATCGTATTCAGCAATTATCTAAATTCATTACTTGAAGGGAATCTGTTGTGAAATCTTTTGTAAAGTACTCATTTCCTCTACCTCATCTGTTTCAAAACTTTTGCACTGTTACCATCGATTTTCTTCCAGTAGAACACTTGAGTAAAGAAGGTACCAGCCGGGCACAGTAGCTCACCCTGTAATCCCAGCAGTTTGGAAGGCTGAGGTGAGTGGATCACCTGAGGTCAGGAGTTTGAGACCAGTCTGGCCAGCATGGTAAAACCCCATCTCTACTAAATATACAAAAATTAGCTGGGCATGGTGGTGGGTACCTGTAATCCCAGCTACTCGGGAGGCTGAGGCAGGAGAATCACTTGGACCCGGGAGGCAGAGGTTGCAGTGAGCCAAGATCACACCATTGCACTCCAACCTGGGCGACAAGAGCAAAACTCTGTCCCGCCCCAAAAAAAGGTACTATTCAAAGTAAGTCTCATGCATTATTGATGAACTCTTGTGAAAATATCCAGATATTAAATTGACATTTTTAATAATTTTGTTTTGCCACCATGGTTGTGGGTGAGAGCAGGTTAGGGCAGATGTTTTGGGGGGGAAAATGATGACTCCAGTGATGAATGGTTCGCCACCTAGACAAGCCATACAGCTTCTAAATATACCTGGTTACCACTCAATGTAATATTTTGGCTCTTAAGGACAGTTCACCACAGCTGTGAACACTAAAAATTATAATGAAAATAATAATTAATGTCAGCATAATAGTATATGATAATGGTTCAACTGTTGGGTCTAACAAGAAGACAGGCCAGGCATGGTGGCTCATGCCTGTAATCCCAACATTTTGGGAGGCTGAGGCAGGTGGATAACTTGAGGTCAGGAGGTCAAGACCAGCCTGACCAACTGGCAAAACCCCGTCTCTACTAAAAATACCACAATTAGCCAGGCGTGGTGGCGCATGCCTGTAATCCCAGCTACTCAGGAGGCTGAGGCGTGAGAATAGCTTGAACCTGGGAGGCAGAGGTTGTAGTAAGATTACGCCACACACTCTAGCCTGAGCAACAGAGCAAGTCTCTGTCTCAAAAAACAAACAAACAACAACAAAGACAAAGCTGAAGTTAAGAACTTATGTCCCTCTTGGTCATAACTTTGACATTTATTGTGAAAAAAATAAGTTATTGGGTTGCGTTTTAGAATCAACAATTAGTAAGAAATATATGTTGGGGAATCAGAACTGAACCAGAACCTGAGGAGATCCTTTTTCCTTCCAAACAAGAAGAAAATATGTTTCCATTTTAGAAGAAAATAAGAAATGTAGATTGTATGTGTCAGATATTGACTCCTATCAAGCTTCAGGAGATAAGTATGCAAGGCACACCTCGGTGTGAGTCTTGAAAACGTATGCCACGAAAGATGTCAGGGCCTTCGGCCTGGAGCTAGCTCTGCATAGTTTCCAAATGGTATCTTTATCGTGTAATTATGTGAGAAGTCACACTGACAGAAATCTACTAGCACATATGACAGAAACACATTCTTCTCTGGCCATTCCTGAAATGAGTGTAGCTTTTAAAATATATGGTAGAAGGGAGAGGTCAACTCCTGGAAACGCTTGAATTTTCTATTAGAGGAAAAGATAGGAGTGGTGGACTACCATATATTACCATAGAAGGGGCTCTTATAATATCTTTCTTCTGGCTAAATCTCTCCTATCTGCTTTAAGAACCAAATTGACTTGACTGAGTGATATAGTAACTATAGGTTTTGTCATCTCAAAATTATATTATTTTCATACTAGATTATGTCATTTCATTTTAAGTAATGTCTACGCTGTTTTGAATATAGCATTTTGATATATTCATATTGCATATCATATAATCCAAATGAATTATTTCTTAATTAGAAACAAACCATAAATCAATAGTGCTTTGATACTTTAAGAGAAAAATGCCTAAATGTTCTCATAATAAAAGCCAAGTGAAGAAAAAAATTTGGAAATTTAATGTAGAGACAGTGATTACCATAACTGTATGATTATAAAGATGTTCTCCTTAGAACCTCAGTGTTTTAGAGGCAAAATCTTTACTTTCCTCTGATATTAAGATTTTTTAAAATCTTGGAATAATTCTTTTAAACTTGGGATCTCTTCAAGGACCAAGACTATTTTATTCAAGTTAGATCCCTAGCAATTTGCACAGTACTTAGCACATAGCAGGTGCTCATCAAATGTTTGTTGAGTAAGTGAATGGGTAAATAAACGCTGCCTTGAATACACACATTATTAGCCTTTCAAACAATGTCTCCTATGCCGTTTTCCTCCATTGTCCTTTGTAAATAGTGCTTATATCATGGCCTTTTAATTCAGTTCAAGGGTCATTTCTGAGCAGCTGTAATCTACCATTTGCTAATGTCTTACTAAGTGCTAGTGACATACATTATCTCTGGTTTAGTCCTCAACAAAACCTGGTAAAATAGAAATGTGGGGCTCAGAAAGGTAAAATAAATTTCAGCTAGGAGTTAAACTCAAGTCTGCCTCCACTAAGCACAGCAGGGGATAGGTGAGTGAGGCCCACGCTCCACTTCAAAGGGCTTACAGACTGGTGTGATAGACAAAGAAGACCTCCAATTGCCTAATGCAAAGTAGAATGTGATCAGAGCTATAAGAAGAAATGTTTCTTTAAAGCACTGGAGGGTTACGAAGAAAGGGTAAATCATACTCAACTGCACTGGAATAAGGAATGATTTCTAAAAGAAGGTGGACCTGTCCCTTGTGGGCAAGTGGAGCTACTGCCCTGGCTTCACATTTGGTGAAGTGGGAGGGGGTGGCAGAGGAAAGGGTGCTGAACCCAACTTTTCTTTTCTGAATATCATTGTATGTCAAAAGTTCTGTCTTTAACATGGAAGATACCAACAGAGCTCCTACCTTGAGCACGCTAACTCCCCCAGATGGTTGAATTGCAGCAACCCTTAGGGGTGACATTAGATACAGGTTTTGAAGGACATATAGAATTTTGAAAGATTGTTATGGGAAGAAAGATTTCACTATTGAAATTAATAAAGGCAAAGAAACAAGAAAGATGGAGGGTGTGTCTAGAAATTGTCCCAATTAATTAGAACAAGGGCTATATGCAAGAGAATAATGAGAGGAAGGACTGGAAAAGTAGGCTAGAGCTCTGCTATGAAGGACCTTACATGTTTGGCTAAGGAGTGACCACATTTTGGAAACTACAAATGCTTCATAAACATTAGAATTATTATTATTAACATTTGTTGGTTGAATGAGTGAATCAATGAATGAGATTCTAATAAATGAATGAATATGAGGTTATCCAAGAAGATAATTCATACCTTTTGCAGAAGAAGCAACATTTCAAGCTCTATTATAGTGGTTCTCAATGAAAGAGAGCTTATGGGGAGGGGTGGGGGGGGGAAGGTTGCACAGATGTTAGAAATTTTTTACAAACCTCACACATTCATACTGGTTTGAGAACCATGGCTCTAATGATTATTGGTTAAAGAGATGAAAGAGAGATCTAAACAGTAGCACAGTACACCATCAGGGCCTGTATTTCTCCAGCTTCTGTTCTCACAAAAGTCGCCAATGACCTCCTGACTGATGGTGTTGCTGGCCTATTGTCCAACGTATGTGACTTGAGCATTCTGCATTGTTTGACACTGTTAACTGCTTGAAACTTTCTCATCCTTTGGCTTCTTTTTTTTTTTTCTCCTCCTTCTCTACCTTCTCCTTAATAATCTTTTTGCAAGTTATTGCTCCTCCAACTGCCAGTACCTATGGATGTTTCCACCGTGTTCTATCCTTGATCATCTTCTCACTCTACACACCGTCCCTGGAAAGTTTCATCTAGCCCTCCTAATTTCAACTGCCATTGGGTGGCAACTCTCAAAACTTTATTTGTGACCCCAACTTTTCTCCTAAGTGTCAGAATATTTCCAGGATATATTTAAGATAGCCTTGAAGCATCTCAAGCTTAATGTGTTTGATCCTAAACTCATTCTTTTTCCCTTCCTTCCCTATCTCCACCCTCAACATGGATCTATCTGCCCCAGCTTTCTCTAGTCCTCTTTTCTAGATCTTTGTGAATAATGTCACTAATCATTCAGTTTCATGAACTACACACCTGAAAATCTTCCCCAACTTCTATTTGTCCCTCAAAAACTCTTTCTTCCTCTTCCAGATGATCTCCAAACCCTATCTATTCTAACTTTAAAAAATAAGTTTTTCATATCCAAACTTACCTCCCATTCCCACACCTACTGTCTTAGTCATTTCCTTGCTGTCTCTCTTTTCTTTGATTATCCTGCCACCAGCCTCTCCCCACTCTAGTCTATACAATGCCTCCAAAGTGTCTGTCAAAATTCAATTGTAACCGTGCCATAATTCTGCTTTATAACTTCTTATGATTCATTATGCCCATAGGACAAAATTCAACCTCCGAAGCTAGGCAATTCCACAACCTGGAATCCTATCACCATCCAACCTGACTCTACAGCTTTTATTCTGCCTCATCTCCTTCGACTGCTTTCTACTCAGTGTACACTCAGGCACACTAAACTTCTCACATTCCCCACATGAGCCCTTTCACATAGGATTCCCACAGCCTGGAATGTCCTCCAGGTCAATTCCACAAATGCTGATTAGGGCATCTATGATATACCAGACACTGTTCTGGGGCCCCAAAAACAAAAATAAGAAGATAAAGATCCTTCTGTCAATGAATTCAGACTCTACTAGTAAGGGGGACAGGCATATCAACAAATAATTTTTTTAAGAAGCTGTTTTGTGGCTGGGCGTGGTGGCTCACGTCTGTAATTCCAGCACTTTGGGAGGCTGACTCAGACAGATAACTTGACGTCAGGAGTTCAAGACCAGCCTGGCCAACATGGTGAAACTCCATCTCTATTAAAAATACAAAATATAGCCAGGTATGGTGGCGGGCACCTATAATCCCAGCTATTTGGGAGGCTGAGGCAGGAGAATAGATTGAACCCGGGTGACAGAGATTGCAGTGAGCCAAGATCACAACACTGCACTGCATCCTGGGCAGTAAAGCAAGACTCCATCACAAAAAAACAAAAAAAAAAAAAAGGCTTTTTCCCTAAATTATTTTTACATGGAATGTCTCAAACAGATTTAAGGCTGCAAACTTGTTAAATTTTATAATCATTTGCTTTTCAAAGTGAAACTCAAAAATACTTAAAAATAGCTGTAACATTTGCATTAGGAAAGATGATCTTTATTCCAGTTTGCATTTTTATGGTGAAATAAAATCCTTTTCCAATGGAAAAAAAAAACAATAATGATGCACTGTGATAGGCACAAAATAGAAATATATGCAAAGAGGCAGCATAGAGGAGAGAGTGGCTGTCTGGAGGGAGTGGGACAAGAAATCCTGTCAGAATCTAGATGGACAAGGCGGGGAAAGGCCACACAGGCATGGCCAAGGGCCAGGGGCACTGAGGCATCAGAGAGTGTAGCATTTCCAGGAAGCAGTAAGAGCTGCCACATAATGCAGAAACATAAAATGCAGTAGGGATGAATGGTACGCCCAAAAATAGCTAAGACGGTCAACTGTATGGTGTGTGTTTCTTACCACAATTTATTTATGAAAAATTTATTTTAAAAAGATGCACTGGGGAAAGTGTCTAAAGACTGAGCTGGAATCAGCAATTGCCTTCCTTGCCCTCCTTTACTTTACTTTTCTTTTCTTTTTTTCTTTCTTTCTTTCTTTCTTTCTTTTTTTTTTTTTTTTTTTAGACAGAGTCTCACTCTGTCACCCAGGCTGGAAGGCAGTGGTACCATCTCAGCTCATTTCAACCTGGGCCTCCCAGGTTCAAGCGATTCTCCTGCCTCAGCCTCCCGAGTAGCTGGGACTACAGGCGTGCGCCATCACGCCCGGCTAATGTTTGTATTTTAGTAGAGATGAGGTTTCATCATGTTGGCCAGGCTGGCTTCGATCTCCTGACCTCAAGTGATCCACCTGCCTCGGCCCCCCAGCGTGCAGGGATTACAGGTGTGAGCCACCACGCCCAGCCCCTTGCCCTCCTTTTCAACTTGCAAACTCCTATTCGTCTTTTACGAACTGGCTCAGATCACTAAATGACCCCTCCTTTGTGGATCCCACCTGATTCCCTCAGCCTGTATTGCCTTCACCTTTCCTCTGTGTTCCCACAGTGTTTTATGTATACCTCTGTTACAGCACATCACATGTATGGAAATCTTCTATTTAATTCTCTGTTTCCCCCACAAGACTATAAGTTCCCTGAGGGCTGGCACCGTTTCTCAGATAAACATAGGTCCTATATCTCTATAAGAATTATCTGACAGGCACAGTGGCTCGCACCTGTAATCCCAGCACTTGGGAGGCCAAGGCAAGAGGATCGCTTGAGCCCAGGAGTTTAAGACTGCCTGAGCAACATAGTGACACCCTGTCTCTACAAAAAAAAAAAAAAAATTAAAAATTAGCCAGGTGTGCTGGCATGTGCCCATAGTCCCAGCTACTTGGGAGGCTGAGGTGGGAGGATCTCTTGAGCCTGGGAGGTCGAGGCTGCAGTGAGCAGTGATGTACCATTGCACTTCAGCCTGGGTGACAGAGTGAAACTTTCTCTAAAGAAAAAAAAAGAATTATCTATTGGATTAATTAGTTAATTAATTTACTATTAATCATGTACCAGACATCACACTAACTGCTTTGCATACATAATCTCTTTTTATCCTTACCACTGCATGAGGATAGGTCCTATTTTTATTTTCATTACAGATAAGGGAACTGAGATGAGAGCCTAGGTATCTTGCTCAAAGTCACACAGTTAGTCAGTAGTGGATATTTGAAGCCAAACTGATATTTTAAAGGAAAAATAATCAATAAAAGAAGTTTCCAAGGGGAAAAAGTAGAGAACAGGGTTGAGAATATTAGTTGAGAAGGTGCAGCATGAAGAACTGGCTTCTTCAGTGTGTGATACTGTGCGACGCACCTTGCTGAAGTAGTTTCATTTAAAATCATGTCAACTGCATGAACTCTCCATGAGATGTAGATACCACAATAAGGAAACCAAGATTCAGGAAAGTTATTATTTCTCGCCTGAGGTCACAGAGGCTCTGGGAGGCAGAGCCGTCAACCAAGGTTTCTCCCAGCATTTCTCACTTGATTCTCAGAGAAAGCAGTGGGAAGATGAAAAAGATTTTGAAATGGAGAAAAGATTATCCAGAGGACCCTACCGGTGAATTAGAATCAGACTAAGTGGGTAGGTTGATTGAGAAGCCTAGGGAATTTCTGAGACAGCCACTGTGAGAAATATATATTTTTTTAAATCCAGGTAAAATTGAATAAATAGAGTTGATGGGCCAGGCAGAGTGGCTCGCGCCTGTAATCAATCCCAGCACTTTGGGAGGTCGAGGTGGGCAGATCGCTTGAGTCCAGGAGTTTGAGACCAGCCTGGACATGGTGAAACCCCATCTCTACAAAAAATACAAAAATTAGCTGGGCGTAGTGGCGTGTGCCTGTAGTCCCAGCTACCTGGGAGGCTGAAGCAGGAGGATTGTTTGAGCCCAAGAAGTTGAGGCTACAGTGAGTGGAGATAGCACCACTGCATTCCAGCCTGGAACAAGAAAAGACCCTGTCTCAAAAAAGCAAAAATAGAGTTGATGAGCATTGGTTTGGAGTTTCAACTGAAGTTGGATCATTAATTTGTGATAAGCCCAAAAAGCACATTTCACACATACATATATATATGAAAAAAAGTGTGTATATATGTATGTATACAAACACCTATATATACACTTTGTTCAACTATTTTTGCCATCCCAAGAACAAAGAAACTGCTACAGGTTGTCAGACTGTGAGCAATAAACAATTCTGGGAGTAGGGAGAGGGCTGAGGAGAAGGACTTTTGACTAGTATTAAAGACTTATGGCCAGGTGCAGTGGCTCACACCTGTAGCCCCAGCACTTAGGAGGCCAAGGTGACAGGATTGCTTGAGGCCAGGAGTTCGAGACCAGCCTGGGCAACATAGCAAGAACTTGCCTCTACAAAAAAAAATTGTTTTTTTAATTAGCCAGGTATGATGGTGCCAGCTTGTAGTCCCAGCTACTCGGGAGACTAAGGCAGGAGGATTGCTTGAGCTCAGGAGGTTGAAGCTGCAGTGAGCCATGGGGGTACCACTGCACTCTGTCTGGTCTTGGTGATAGAGTGAGACCCTCTCTAAAAAAAAAAAAAAAAGAAAAGAAAAGAAAAGCTCCTCAAAAGAGCTATCTGTTCACATGCTCGAATTCCTCTACTCCCATTCTCCCCTGAATCCTCTTCCACTGGGTTCCCCTCTCACTATGTATTACACTCAAACTCTTCCTGTGAAGAACACCAACAGCCTTCGTGCTGTTCAATACAATACTCCATCACATACCTCATCTTCTTTGACCTTTCAACATCTGCCACAGCTGATGCTGCCCTCCTCTTTGAAAGCTTCTTTGGCTTCCAGAACACTCTACTCTCATGACGTCTTTTCGTTTCTCACTGAATCCTTCCACTCTGTCTTCTTTGCTGGTTTGTCCTCATCACCCCAACCAAAGAGCATTCATATTTCATGCCTTCCATATTAGGATAAATTATGTGTTTATTTTTGCAGCAGACATGCTTTTCTGATTATATCTCACTTATCTGTCATTTAATTAGCTTTCATTCTCTGAGCATACACTCACTGGCTAAAGGAGGAGTCTCAGAAATATGCTGTGTGGTAAAGGGAAGCCACTTGGGGATGGTCAAGCCTAATGTTCACACGGGTGATCTACAGTCAGTCTTTGATCCCTGCGTGTCCTCTCTGTCCTCTCTGTTGTAGCGTGTTCCTGCCATCCAGTAGGATCAGCTGTCCTTCCTGCCAACTCGGTGACCTTCTGCGACCCCAGCAATGGTGACTGCCCTTGCAAGCCTGGGGTGGCAGGGCGACATTGTGACAGGTGCATGGTGGGATACTGGGGCTTTGGAGACTATGGCTGTCGACCATGTGACTGTGCGGGGAGCTGTGACCCTATCACCGGAGACTGCATCAGCAGGTGAATGTGCAAGGCTCTTGCTCTCAGCTGCATGTATTTCAGGCTCTTTTGAAAACCTATAGTGATTTGGAAAATCTTGCATTCTGTTAATGGAGCAAAGATGTATTTGCACATCTCTTTCAAAGAATTGTTGTCAGGCTGGGCGTGGTGGCTCACACCTGTAATTCCAACACTTTGGGAGGCTGAGGCGGGTGGATCACCTGAGGTCAGGAGTTCGAGACCAGCCTGGCCAACATGATGAAACCCCATCTCTACTAAAAATACAAAAAAATTAGCTGGGCATGGTGGTAGATGCCAGTAATCCCAGCTACTCAGGAGGCTGAGGCAGGAGAATCACTTGAACCTGAAAGGTGGAGTTTGCAATGAGCCAAGATTGCACCATTGCACTCCAGCCTGGGCAACAAGAGTAAAACTCCGTTTTAAAACAAAACAAAACCAAACCAATAATTTTTGTCTAATTACAAACTCAAGTAATTTGTTCTTGCAAGATTCTAGAGATCATCTAGTTCATTTTGCAAAATAATTATTTGTCTTCACAATAGTTCCTTAAAACACTATTTCTGGAAAAAGGAAGAATGGGAAGGTAGAAGATAAGGTTTAAATCTCTATAGGTTCATTTCTATACAAGTTCTAAAAAATTCCTGAATACGTTCTTTATCATCTTCTCTTTTGTTAGCCACACAGACATAGACTGGTATCATGAAGTTCCTGACTTCCGTCCCGTGCACAATAAGAGTGAACCAGCCTGGGAGTGGGAGGATGCGCAGGGGTTTTCTGCACTTCTACACTCAGGTGAGATGGATGTAACCAGGCATCATATTTTCAGGTCTGGTCTTATGTAACAGTGATACGTGACAAACCAGGGTCCAGCTTTTGGATCCTATGAGGGGAACTCTTTAGTTCTGGGGTTTCATGGTATAATAAAGTAGTGGATCCCATAAGTATGAAACTGTAAAATATAGCTAAGGGGTATTTTAACACATTTTTGTTTGTTTTCTGATGATTAGAGTAATATATGTAGTTGGTATAGAAAATTTGGAAAATGCAAAACATCGTAGTAAAAAAAAAAAGGTCACCCAAAATCTCATTATTCCACTGTTAATACTTTGGTATGTTTTTCTCACTCTAAAACACAGTTAAGAGCCTACTGAGTGGGGTGAGTATAATCCCAGCATTTTGGGAGACCAAGGCAGAAGGATTGCTTAAGGCTAAGAGTTCCAGACCAGCCTGGGAAACATAGCAAGAGTTATCTCTACAAAAATAAAAAGTTAGCCCAGTGTGGTGGCGCACGCCTGTAGTCCCAGCTACTTGAGAGGCTAAGGTGGGAGGATCACTTGAGCGGTCAAGGCTGCAGTGAGCTCTGATCGTGACACTGCATTCCGCCTGGGTGACAGAGCAAGACCTTGTCTCAAAAAAAAAAAAAAAAAAATGCCTACTGAATATATTAGGTTTGGAAACTTACAGATCCATTGAAAGGAAAAATATTCTTATAAACCTAGCTTAACTTAATAGGTACAAAGCAAAAGCCAGATGTGAACTCCTTATGTTTATAGCTGTTTTACAACTAGAAAGCAAAATTAATTCTACAAACTAAATATAAGCCAAATAATGAAGCCAAAAAAATCAAATTAATGACATTAACCGAATATGAAAAATGATTTGTACCAAAGCCAAAACACTGCTCACTGCATAAATATAGCTCTTGGAGTTTACTCAATATGGGCTCCGATTTCCTCTGACTCAATTTCCCTATGACATTGTTCTGTTTCTTCTTTTGAAGGGCATGCCGTGCTAGTGGTATGAATTCTCAGTTTCTGTGTTCATCTTGCCTCTATTCTTTTCTTGTAGAAAAGCAAGTGATTATATTTAGCACTAACTTGCTCCTTAACACAAACTCAAATGTGGCATGAAACCTTGCGTCAACACTTGGCTATAAAGTGCTCACCGAATGCTCCAAATTAAACTCACAGCAAGTTAAATATATTTTATTATGAAACATTACAAGTAGTAAAAATGTTATGCAATGAGCACCCATACACACCTTCAAAGGGTTAGCAAATCTCACACTTTGCCATAATTGTTTCATATTCTCATTTAGGTTATAAAATGTTACAGATGCTTTTGAAGTCCCTGATGTACCAGCCACAAGCCCAGTTGCCTCCCTTTGTCCACAGAATAACCGCAATGGTGAACTTGGTATTGATCATCCACTTTCATGTCTTTACTATTTTATTACCTATATATATATTGAGTATTTCAGAATTCCATGCACATGATATCTTATCTACTCTTTTTTTTTTTTTTTTTTTTTTTTTTTTTGAGACAGAGTCTCGCGTGTCACCCAGGCTGGAGTGCAGTGGCATGATCTTGGCTCACTGCAACCTCCACCTTCTGGGTTCAAGTGATTCTCCTGCCTCAGCCTCCCGAGTAGCTGGGATTACAGGTGCCCACCATCATGCCTGGCTAATTTTTTGTATTTTTAGTAGAGACGGGGTTTCACTATGTTGGCCAGGCTGCTCTCAAATGCCTGACCTCATGATCCACCCGCCTCGGCCTCCCTAAGTGCTGGGATTACAGGCATGAGCCACCGCGCCTGGCCCTTATCTACTCTTTTTAAATGTTTTTGGTAGCCAGGCTTGGTGGCGTGCACCTGTAGTACCAGCTACTCAGGAGGCTAAAGCAGGAGGATCACTTGAGCCCAGAGGTCTGAGGCTGTAGTGCACCATAAAAGCACCTGTAAATAGCCACCGAACTCCAGGGCAACACAGCAAGAGCCCATCTCTGAAATGTAAATAAGCAAAACATTTTTTACCTGATTATGTAGTTTTTTGAGGTTTATCCGTCTCAGAAAAATTCATATAAAAGCGGTTATATGAATATACCATTTTTATTCTCTCATTTGTTTGCCCTTTAGGATTATCTCCAATTTCTAATTTTCCACCATTATAAATAACGCTTCCCTAAATGTTGTTCTCTTGTATGTGACTTTGTGCAGTTGAGAAGGTGTTTCACCAGGCCAGGGGCTGGCAAACCACAGCCCTCAGGCCAAGTCGGCCACCTGTTTTTCTATAGCTTGCAGGCTACTTGCCCTAAGAATGGTTTTCACAGTTTTAAATGCTTACACTTTAAATGTTTATAGAAGTATCTGTCTTTATTCTTGGCCATTCAGGTTTCCTTTTCTGTGAATTTCCTATCTGTAATTTTCTTACTAATTTGTAGTAGTTCTTTATAAATTTATTCATTCATCCAACAGATACTAAGTACCTCTGTCATGTGGCAGCACTGTAGATAGAGTAAGTGAACAAAACAGATTAATCTCTGCCTCTGTGTCTCCTACATTCTAGTGAAGAAAAACAGCTAATAAACAAATAAAATATTTAGTATAAAAAATGTTTAGTAGAATAGAAAAATGATGCAGGGACAGGGTATAAGATATGTTTTAGAGGGACATACTTTTAAATAAGGTGATCAGGGTAAGCCCTATGAAAGGTGATGTTTGAGGGGAAAAAAAAATCTGAAGGGGGTAAGAAGGATAGCTATACAGGTGGCAGAGGAAAGAGAGTTTAGGCAGAAGATACAGCAAGTCTTTAAAGTCCTGAGGAGGAATTCAGGAAACAGCAAGAAGGCCAGTGTGGCTGGAGCAGAGTAAGCTGGGAAGACAAGTGGAAGAGGAAATATAAGGAGGCTGCAGAGGCCAGTATAAGGACCTTGGCTTTCACCTGGAGTAAGATGGAAACCACTGGAGCATTTCAAGCAGAGGTGTGGCATTTAGAGTGACACCAGTCAGCATGGTTGTGTGTTTTCCCCAGTCACATTCAGCATTGTGGATATAGGCATACACAAAGAAATGACTTTAAGCTGGGTTGAAGTTTTTCCAAGCAAGAATGAAGCAAGAGAGGGCAATAATTGTTCATGGAATTTAAACTGGGTAAATAGGGATGTGAGGGTGAAATGAGGTAGGATCAAGGATTATAGGGTTTCAAAGGATTGTTGAAGTTGGAAGCAAGCTAGGATAGCATGTAGAGGTCAAAGAATGGGATGCTTGAAATTGAGATTGGAAGAGTAGCAGTTATCGATAACGGCGATGTCTAAGATACGGTCATGGGAATGAGCGGCTGAGGCCATTATTTGTGATGCTACCTTATCGTGTATCAAGTTTCTATATATGAATGGAACTGTATCTTGTCTCTCTATCATGTTTCATGAACCAATACCACAATATATTATTACAGTTTTATAATGAGTCCTGATATCTGAGATGGCAAGTTCCTTCATTTCATTGTTCTTTCTTAAAATTATCTTAGCTATCGGTTCTTTGCCTTTCGTGTGAATTTTAGATTAAGTTTATTAAATCCCACAAAAGGCTCTGTTGGGGTTTTTATTGCAATTGCATTGACTTTATAGATCATTTTGAAAAAAGTGATAGCTTTGTAATATTGAGTAGTCCCAAACATGAAGATACCTTTCTATATATTAAGGTCCTCTTTAAGGCCTTTCAATAGCATTTGTCACTTTTCTCCAAAATGGTTTTACCTGTCTTTGATTAAATTTACTCCTAGGTACCTTTAGATTTTATTGCTATTGGGAAAGTGTTCTTTACCTGAATTTTTAAAATGATTATTAACGATATAAAAGAGTACTTTTTTTTTTTTGTATTTTGAGCTTGTATCCAGTGACTTTGTTGAACTTGTTTACTGATTCCAGTATGTATGGATTATCTTGGATTTTCTAATGTACGCCATCATATTCTTGAGAAATAAGGACAGTTTTGTCTCACTTGTGTAGTTCTCATGCCTCATGTTTTTTGACTCCAGTACAATATTTTCCCAAATTTGATGGAAATAGTTTGAAATTTTCACCACTATAAACCTTGATATTGATTTTTGATAGGTAGCCTTTATCAAGTAAATGTCATTCTCTTCTATTTCTAATTTTATTGTTAATGAGTTTTGTGTTTAGCTGAATGCCTTCTCTGCATCCTTTGAGAAAATCAGATGGTTTTTCTCCTGTAATCTATCAACGTGGTATTTGAAAATAATTTTTTTCCGGCATTAAGTTTGTGTATTTTTTTTTACTTTAAGTTCTGGGATACATGATGTGCAGAGTGTGCAGGTTTGTTACATAGGTATACATGTGCCATAATGGTTTGCTGCACCTATCAACCCCTCATCTAGGTTTTAATCCCTGCACGCATTAGGTATTTGTCCTAATGCTGTCCCTCCCCTCGCCCCCCACACATCTGATAGGCCCCGGTGTGTGTTGTTCCCCTACCTGTGTCCGTGTGTTCTCATTGTTCAACTCCCACTTATAAGTGAGAACATATGCTGTTTGGTTTTCTGTTCCTGTGTTAGTTTGCTGAGAATGATGGCTTCCAGCTTCATCCATGTCCCTGCAAAGGACATGAACTCATCCTTTTTTATGGCTGCATGGTATTCCATGGTGTATATGTTTCACATTTTCTTTATGCAGTCTATCATTGATGGGCATTTAGGTTGGCTCCAAGTCTTTGCTATTGTAAATAGTGCTGCAATAAACATATGTGTGCATGTGTCTTTATAGTAGAATGATTTAGAATCCTTTGGGTGTATACCCAGTAATGGGATTGCTGGGCCAAATGGTATTTCTGGTTCTAGACCCTTGGGGAATCACCACACTGTCTTCCACAATGGTTGAACTAATTTATACTCCCGCAAACAATGTAAAAGCGTTCCTATTTCTCCACAGCCTTGCCAGCATCTGTTGTTTGTCAGAATGGCAATTATTATCAAGCTATTCTATTAGTCCTAGGATAAGTTTTATTTGCTGTGATGTATTTTTATTCATACATTGCTGAATTTGATCTGCTAGGGTTTTTATCTTTTATTTATTTGTTTATTTGCTTGCTTAGGACTTTCATATTGATGTTTATAATTGATACTGGCCTATAATATAATGTATTGCATTGTATATTTGAGTAAGTTAGGAGGTCCCCTTACCCACTATGTTTTTTTCTATTCTCTGCAATTATTTATATAAAAACAGAATCATCTGTTACTTGAATTTTTGTTAGAATTTATCTATAAAACCATTGAGACACAGTGTCTGTGAGTAGACAAAAGTATTACTGATTCAATATCTGTCATGGTTATTAATTTGTTTTATTTGTGATTTGGTGTTGGTAATCAAAGTTTTCTAGAAAATTACCAATTCTTTTTTTTTTTTTTTTGGAGATGGAGTCTTGCTCTGTCACCCAGGCTGCAGTGCAGTGGCGCAATCTCCTCTCACTGCAACCTCTGCTTCCCGGGTTCAAGCAATTCTCAACCTCCCAAGTGGCTGGGACTACAGGTGCGTGCCACCACGCCCAGCTAATTTTTTGTATTTCTAGTAGAGATGGGGTTTCACAGTGTCAGCCAAGATGATCTCTATCTCCTGACCTCGAGATCCGCCCACCTCGGCCTCCCAAAGTGCTGGGATTGCAGGCGTGAGCCACCTTGCCCAGCCACCAATTATTTTAATTTTAAAAAATTGTATTGGCATAGAGTTATACATGGTATTCACTCATAATTTATTAAACCTTTACTCAATCTGTCCTTAATCTTCTTTTTGTCCCTAAGCTTATCTGTGCCTTTTTTCTTATTCTCTTGTACTGATCTTAATTTGCTTTTCTCAAAGATTAACTTTTGGTTAACTTGATCCAATCTATTTAATTTTTCTTTATTTCACTAATTCTGCTCTTATCTTTATTTTTTTATGTTTTCTTTAAGTTTGCTTTTTTATTCCTTTTCTACCTTTGTGAGTCCAGTGATTATTAACTCATTTACTTTTAGTCTTTCTTATTTTTAACAAGCACTCTTAAGGTTATACATTTCCTTATAAGATCTCTTTAGCTGGATCCTATTGGCCTTTATATGTAGTATCTTCATTATCATTCAAGTTCTAATGTTTTTCTAATTTCCATTAAGAATTTCTCTTTAATCTGTTGGGTTGTCTAAGATATTTAATTGTTCAAACATTAGGGTTTTTAGAATATTTTTTTTACCCGGGTCTGGGCACGGTGGCTCACGCCTGCAATCCCAGCACTTTGGGAGGCCGAAGTGGGTGGATCACCTGAGGTTAGGAGTTCGAGACCAGCCTGGCCAACATGACAAAACCCTGTCTCTACTAAAAAATACAAAAAAATTAGCTGGGTGTGGTGGCACATGCCTATAATCCCAGCTACTTGGGAGGCTAAGGCAGGAGAATCACTTGAACCTGGAAGGCAGAGGTTGCAGTGAACTGAGATCAGGCTATTGCACTCCGGCCTGGGTAACAGAGGGAGACTCCATCTCAAAAACAAAAAAACGAAAAAGAATATTTGTTTACTGATGATCTGTAATCTAATTTCATTGTACTATATCTATTCTTTGAAAACCAGGAGGGCAACTTGGATTCATTTCTAGGTCATTTAAGGACTATCTACATAATTTGCAGGACTAGATGCTGGATGAAATGCAGAGCCCTTTTTAAGAATTTCATCAAGTGGCCATGAATAATAGTTTGGAGTTTTGTGTATGTGGTTGGTTTATTGTTTTTTCCCAGCCTCCTTTCATTAGCAAGGAGAGCCTTACCCAGTCTCTGTCTTTAAAAAGTGAGTCTGACTGTGATCTCTTTTTTGTTCTATTAACTCCTTTGTATCTGAACTCCTGACCACTGCTGCCTGATTCTGAAAGCAGACCCCAAAGACCTATTATTTCAGGCCCCATCCCCTGAATGCATATTCATTCATTTCTTTTTTTCACATTTTTTTAATTGAAGAAGTATCAACAAACTGAAAACATTCATTTCTAGTCCACAGAGATACATATCTAGTTTTTGATGCAGGCTATGTCTTTTTTTCCATCCTTTATCTAATATTGCTTTGTGCTTGGAGCTGAGGATGTGCTAAAGTATGAATTCACAAAGTTGTGTTGATTGAGAATGTCTGTGATAATTTTCCCAACATTTTATTATGAAAATTTTCAGACATCCAGAAAAGTTTTAGAAGTTGTGCACTCACATAACTGCCACCTAAATTCTATCCACCCATCAGTCCACATTTTAGATCAGAAAGAAATCACAGTTTTAAAACCTTCTCATAGAGAACATATGGACCCTTCAAGAATCAAGAACCTAAATCTGAGAAACAAGGTTATTTGCCCATCTATATCATGGTTTTTTCACTTAACATAATCTTATGATAATTTTCCTAACGGCTTCATTTTCAATCACAACAGGAAAGAAGGTGTGAAAGAAAAGGCAATATGAAGTTATCATATTTATCTTTTCAGCATTTGAAAAAGAAAACAAGTCTTTACTCTGAATTTTTTGGCCTTAATGCTACGTAGTCGGAATTTTATTATTTTAACTTTAATAGCCACTTTTAAAAGTGTTCTTCTATTTTTCTAAGCACACAATGACTTTTTATAATTCTCCAAGTTTGCTAAACCAAATCTGTAATAATCCAGTTTTTAGGACTATAGGACATTCACTAAGCCCATCATGCGTGTTATTAGAGAGTTGGCAGCATTCCAGCCTAGCACATAAAGTGCTGGCACCAGAGTGACTCCAGACTGTCATGTCCACAGCAGCTGTTAGGTCTGTGATGTCCCCAGAGAGTCTCTGAAATTCATCTGGATGAACGCCAGATTGAGGAAGACTTTATTCAGTTCCCTGCATTGGGTATAGAATGGTGCTTCTGAGCACCTTTTTCAACAAAAGTGTTCTAAGCACTGAAAAAATCTACCTACCTATATACCTCCCGTAAGTTTCCATAAAAACAGCTTTCAACTAGGAGTATAATATACTTTAACAACAAAACACTCTTAATTTCTACCACTTCTTACACCAGATGTAAAATTTCACTTCCTGAATAACAAAACTGGCCTTAACTAGTACCACAGAACTGTAAACAATGCTCTCTTTTTTTCTTTAATGTCCTAATAACCTAGTATAACTAAACAAGCTTTTCTTCCCTTCCAGATTTCTTTTAAGAAAACATCTGGGCTGAAGCCTGATCAACAAATATTGTTTGAGCTCTAAGCATATGAAAAAGAAGTATTGGAAAGCAGCCAAAGAAAGGTCGTCAAACAATAGACCTATGTCTGCTCTTCTAGGCTGAAGGGTTAAAGAGAAGAGCATTATGTTGAGGAACAGTATATGCCATTTGGAGTTCCATTAGGTTTTATAGCACAGTAGTTACTGTACTCTTCTGCTTTGTGGAATTATCAAAGGCCATAGGCTATTCACTTAGGTTACTACAATTTATTTACTTTTTTCTTTTTTTTTTTGGCAGAGTCTCACTTTGTTGCCCAGGCTGGGGTGCAGTGGTGCCATCATGGCTTACTGCAGCCTTGACCTCCTGGGCTCAAGCAATCCTCCCACCTCAGTGCCACCAATGCTCCCCTCCACGAGTAGCTGGGACTACAGGCACATACTACCACACCAGGCTAATTTTTTAAATTGCACATAACTCCTTTATTATACTCATTCCTGGAGAAAGGATTTAGTACAGTTATGCTCAAATGAACACTGGACCCATGTGGCCGAGCAACTAGAACATGATTCAGAAATCGGTCAGTGAAAGACACACTTGGACAGGACCAAGAGGATTTCACTGCCATGAAACAAGGCAGCAGAGGGATTCTAAAACACACAGCAGGAAGCACTCCTACTCCTCCGAGGTCAAGGAGCTTATCCCATATTAGCATGAGGAATGGCTTATTTTCTGATGACCACATGTGGGACTATTTCAACTGCCACGAGAGATCCCAGAAGGGTTATGGTTTTGTATTATTTACATATACTATACTTTTTTTATAAAAGTAAATGCAACACCTAAACTAAATTCAGGATTGATCCCAACCTTCTAGAGCCAGATCCTCTGGGGTCCGGGAGGAAACAGCTGTCACATCAACATGCAGGTTACATTCATCTTCCACTGGAATGACTAGAGCCCCCAGGCAGTGGCCTGACTACAGAAGAGCAGAGGACTGGCTCTTGGGGACAGACAGGCTCTCTTGCTTCTCCTCATTGGTCGTGGCTTAGCATGGTTCCTGACCCACAAGTTCTTAGTAAACAAAGCAGTCGCAAAAACCAAAGTCACTACCTTTAAACTCTCTTGGACACGGGGAGCTTTTCCACAGCTTGGACAGAGAACCTGTGCCCTAGAAGTGCTATTCTGACTAGAATGTATGAGGGGAGTGGGTGCAGGAGACAAAAATGGCTAAAACGAAAATGGGAGCCACTGGTCCCCATCTGCAGCTACAGCTCAAGATGCCTACAGATGTGGTCAGTGTGGCGTGTGCAGAAAGGAGGGGCAGAGGGACATGCCGGGCAAGGAGGGTACTCCTGGGGACAGTAGTCTGCCTGCCGGCCTTCACTTCTTGGCCTTGCCCTCGGCAGCCACAGCTTCCATGGCTTTATGCAGTGTCCCTTCATCCCCCAGGAACTGCATGCACCTGATGGGCTTCGAGCTCTTGTCCAATTCACAGACAATGGGAATACCAGTCAGCAGGTTCAGTTCCATGATAGCCTCTTCAGAGAGACCTTCCAGATGCTTGACAACGCCCCGGAGGCTGTTGCCATGGGCTGCAATCAGCACCCCTTTCCCTTCCTTCATCTGGGAACTATTTCTTTATTCCAAAAGGACAGAGCTCTGGCAATAGTGTCCTTCAGACTCTCACAGGAGGATGGCTGATCATCTGTGAGGTCTGCATACCTGCGATCCTTACTGATGTTGCTGAGGCTCCAGCAGAGGTGGTGGGACATCACAGGAGCACCTCCAGATCTTCACCTGGGCCTCACCATGCTTTGCAGCAGTTTCTGCTTTACTGAGATCGGTCAGACCCCCATGGTGCCGCTCACTGAGGCGCCAAGTCCTCATTACAGGTGGGCCACATCTGATCAATGGCATCTAGCACTGTCCAGAGGGTCCGGGTCGCTCTCTTCTGCACTGAGGTGAAGCAGATGTCAAACTCATAGCCAACATCTAGCAGCGCCTACCCGCCTGCGCTTCACCTCCTGGTGGCCCGCCGGGTTCAGGTCGGAGTCGTACCAGCTGCTGAAGTGGATCTCCAGGTTCCATGCGCTCTCGCCATGCTGGATCAGCACCAGTTTGTAGGCGGCCATGGCGGCGGGCTTGGGAGGCGGTGCCGGCTGGGGTTCACAGATTCCAGAGTCACAGCCCGCCCCCTGCCCCCCTTCCCTTCCCCCCCTCCCCCCGCCCCCGCAACCCGACCACTGCGCCTGCGTGCTCGACAATTTTTAATCTTTATTATAGAGACAATGTCTTACTACGTTACCTAGTCTGGTCTTAGACTCCTGGGCTCAAGCAGTCCACCCATATCGACCTCCCAGAGTGCTGGGATTACAAGCATGAGTCACCACACCTGGCTGCTCACCCTTTTATCTCTATAATCCTACCAGATTTCTACCTATGAGAATATTAAATGAGTAAATTAATGTAAAATGCTTAAAACCGCCTGATATACAGTAAGTGCTCCTCGGTAAGCACTAGCTGCTGTTATGACCACTCAATGCCTTTGAAATGCAGTGCATGAGAGCAGGAGGAGAGTGGAAAGGGGAAAAAGCATATCTAATTGTTAAATCAGTGAGTGAAAATCCTATCCATGCTAGGCTCCAGAAATGTAAAGTTGATAAGATATAGCCATTGTCTTGAAGGGACACAGTCTAGAGAAGAAATGAATGTATAAATGAGTATGAGAATGCTATATATCTGTGGTCCCCAACCTTCTGGGCACCAGGGAGCGGTTTCATGGAAGACAATTTTTCCATGGATGGCAGGGGCAGGGGAATGGTTTCAGGATGAAGCTGTTCCACCTCAGACCATCAGGCATTAGATTCTCATAAGGAGAGCACAACCTAGAGCCCTCATATGCACAGTTCACAGTAGGGTGGGCACTTTTATGAGCATCTAATGCCGCTGCTGATCTAACAGGAGGCGGAGCTCAGGCGGTAATTTGAGTGATGAGAAGTGGCTGTAAATACAGATGAAAATCAGCTCACGCTCCAGCTGCTCACCTCCTACTGTGTCACCTGGTTCCTAACAGGCCACAAACCAGTACCAGTCCACGGCCAGGGGTTTGAGGTCCCCTGCTACATATAAACTATGTACAGGCCACGTGCGATGGCTCACACCTATAATCCCAGCACTTTCGGAGGCTGAGGCAAGTGGATCATCTGAGGTCAGGAGTTCGAGACCAGCCTGACCAATATGGTGAAACCCCATCTCTACTAAAAATATAAAAATTAGCCAGGTATGGTGGTGTGCACCTGTAGTCCCAGCTACTCCAGAAGCTGAGACAGGAGAATTGCTCGAACCTGGGAGACAGAGGTTGCAATGAGCTGAGATCATGCCACTGCACTCCAGCTTGGGTGACAGAACGAGACTCCATCTCGATAGATAAATAAATAAATATATACATACATACATACATACATACATACATACATACATAAAATAAACTATGCACAAAGGCATTTTGAAAGTCTTCCACAAGGCCTGGCAAATCTCTCTCATGTAATAGTGGCAATATATAATTTAAACTATTGGGAGAAAATATTCTACTTATTCTTCAAAGTCCCTTTTAAATCCTTCTTGATCCAAGAAGTTTTTCCTGTCTTCCCAGACATATTTGACTCTTCCACCCAAGTATATTGTACTTCTCCCAGACCACTTCTCACTTTATCACTTTTTATACACTTGGTTTCTTCACCTTACTGAATTGCAAGCCTTAAGGCAAGAATTGTATCTTGCTTATCTTTATGGTGCTGAAGTGTGAAGCACCATGCCTTGCATACCAAAGGTGCTCAATAAATACTTTTAAAATGGATAACAACAAAAAAATTGGACGACATTACCTTCAAGGGACTGCCCAATCAGTTTATTTAATTTCACTTTTGTTGTGGTGAACATTAACTGCAGAAAGACAATTGTTTTCCATTCAGTTTTTCCTTCCTATTAGCATGGAATATTAATACTAGACTGTATTTATCACAACATCAATTACAAGCATTGAAATATATCACTGTTTCTACCTTCTGTATTTCTCTTGGATGAATACTTTATTGGAAGATAACTAATTTAGAAAGAGACTCTATTTCTTTTGAATGACTTTCGTGGTTCCTCGGTACTTACAGATTACGTTGTACGTATCACTCAAGGCTTAAGGGATGTGTTATCTGGATGCACTTGCTGATCTCTTATTTTTTCTTTCTTTGTTTTTCTAATAACCAACACCATTTCTAATTTACTTTCCGTAGGTAAATGCGAATGTAAGGAACAGATATTAGGAAATGCCAAGGCATTCTGTGGAATGAAATATTCATATGGTGAGTCTGAAATCCTTAAATGCTTCTGAGAACCTATTCACACTAAGTTCAGAGAATTTTTAAGAAAATGGGAGGCCTGACTGATGACATTGTGTATAAATGAAAGCACAAAGCATTAGTCTTACATAATAACACTAAACACAGTGTTGTGGTCTTGAGCTAGATTTTCCTGACGTAGATGGTGATGGATGTCTCAGGGAGGGCAGGATGCTTGTAGAGCAAAGGTAGAGTTATTATACCATAAGAAAAAGAGGCAGAGAGCAGAAAGAAGAACTCATGATATGAAATCCTTTCTCGTGGATACTTCTTGCCTTATTCATCCAAAAGGGACATTTCTAGCCACTTCAGTGACTCTTGTGCTCGTTTGTCATGCAGTAATACTGAGTAGAAATCAGTTTAAGGCAGCATTTCACTATGGTTGAGAGCACAGGCTTTGGACTCAGACCTATGTGAGTCTGATTTCTGGCTTATTGGGTGGGAGACTTAACCTCTCCAAACTTGTTTCCTCATCTGTAAAATAGGGATCATGCCACCTTCCTCGTGGAATGAGATGTTTGAAAAGCATGCAGCACATTACCTGGCACATATTCGATGCTCGGTAAATGGTAGGGGGAGGGAGACGATGTTTTATTTGTGAGGCACTGAGACCAGCTGTCCACCTGGGTCTCTTCCCCACCCTCTCTGTATACGCTAGACACCCCTATCTTTCAAATAACAGGAAAATACATCCTGTACAAAAAGGGAAATGGCACTGCCTAAGTAAAGACTGTTACTATCTTCAAATGTCTTTATATTTACTATTAAATATATTAAGATATCATATCTTGCCAACACATTCTTGCCCAGTGTCTGAGACTTTTTTTTTTTTTTTTAAGACAGAGTCTCACTTTGTTGCCCAGGCTAGAGTGCAATGGCACAATCTAGACTCACTACAACCTCCCCCTTCTGGGTTCAAGTGATTCTTATACCTCAACCACCTGAATAGCTGGGATTGCAAGCATATGCCACCACGCCCAGCTAATTTTTTTTTTCTTTTTTTCTTTTTTTTTTGAGATGGAGTCTCACTGTGTCACCTAGGCTGGAGTGCAATGATGCAATCTTGCCTCATTGCAACCTCCACCTCCCGTGTTCAAGCAATTCTCCTGCCTCAGCCTCCCAAGTAGCTGGAACTACAGGCATGTACCACCATGCCCGGCTAATTTTTGTATTTTTAGTAGAGACAGAGTTTTACCATCTTGGTCAGGCTGGTCTCGAACTCCTGACCTCATGATCCGCCTGCCTCAGCCTCCCAAAGTGCTGGGATTACAGGCGTGAGCCACTGCGCCTGGCCTAATTTTTGTATTTTTAGCAGAGATGGGGTTTCACCATGTTGGCCAGGCTGGTTTTGGACTTCTGACCTCAAATGATCTGCCTGCCTCGGCCTCCCAAAGTGCTGGGATGACAGGCATGAGCCACCACACCCAGCCTGAGACTTTTTATTGATCTATAATATATATGGCCTGAAATATACACTACAATGAGGAGAAATTTTTAAGTCATGATTTATGAAACCAAGTATTTAGGTTCTGGATAACATTGTCTCTAATCTCATATAAGATTTTAAAAAGTAAATAAGTGGTAAAAACCCATGAATCTTATCTAAAATTACATGCACACTTCCCTCTCTACTTTCTAACTTGGCTAAATAATAGAAGAAAACTTTTGAAATGTACAGCGCTCAGTAAAGGAAAGGCAGTTTAGAGGGAATGGCATTGACTATTAAGAGCAAAGAATATGATAATTTAGTTCAAAGTCAGTTCATTCAGCGAAAATATCAACTGGTTTTCCTTATCACATCAACTTGGTAGCTCTCTGAATTTACAAATAACCAATCTTTTAATACAACTGCATTAATTTTCTACTTAAGAAGAATTTGAACGCTCTTAATGTGATGAAACATCTTGGTCTTATTAAGTGCAAAACTGCTACAGACTTGGAAAAAATTGGTTTCCTCCTCCCCATTCTCTGGCTTAATAGAGAAAAAAAAAAAAAAACACTTACTGGCTTACTCCTTTAGCAAGTTATCTATTGAGCAATAGAAGTGACAGACAAGGTCCCTGCTCTCTTTGAGCTTACAAGTCTAGTGGAATAATAATAGCGAACATTTACTGAGCGTTAGCCACACGCCAGGCGTTATGCTCCCTGTCCTTCATGCATTTATCTCATCAGGGTTCCAGCCCAAACTCTACCTCTAGCCAACCAGTTATGTGAACTTGAACGGTTCACTTTATTTGTTTTATTTATTTATTTATTTTTGAGAGATGGAGTTTTGCCCTGTCACCCAGGCTGGAGTACAGTGGTGTGATCTGGACTCACTGCAACCTCTGCCTCCCGGTTTCAAGCATTTCTCCTGGCTCAGCTTCCCAAGTCGCTGGGACTACAAGCATGCACCACCACGCCCAGCTAAATTTTTTTGTATTTTTTAGTAGAGACGGGATTTCACTGTATGTTGGCCAGGCTGGTCTCAAACTCCTGACCTCAGGTGATCTACCCACCTCAGCCTCCCAAAGTGCTGGGATTACAGGCGTGAGCCACTGCACCTGGCCTTAATTTCTTAAAACTTGCTTCCTCATGTATACAATACGTGAGCTTTTAAGACCCCTTAGAAGTCTAAAATGTGATGACTCCATAAAGATAGCTGTCTGACGCTGTATTCGCAGAGTATGAGACCAGCCAAGATAGAGTGCTCTCATTACACACACTCTTCCGTGGAGATGTGGATAGGCCGATAAGAACTTCCCTGTGAAAAAATATATATATATGAAAATTAGCCGGGCATGGTGGCCTGTAATCCCAGCTACTCGGGAGGCTGAGGCAGGAAGAATTGCTTGAACCTCGGAGGCGGAGGTTGCAGTGAGCCAAGATCGCACCATTGTACTCCAGCCTGGATGACAGAGCAAGACTCTATCTCAAAAAAAATAAAAAGAACTTCTCTATGTTCCCTAGTGTTCCTGAGTAGCTCAGTGATTTTTAGCTTTACTTTCTTTCTGACCCCAAATTATTCCATTAGTTAATCCCCAGCCATATCAATTTCATCAATGGGAGGGCGTAATAGAATCATGAGTCATACAGAATACTGGAGCTCCATCGTCATGCATGGGTGTCCAGCCCTTTGAATGTGAAGACTTTTTGGTTTATCTGTGGTGGCGGATATCACAAAAATTATGCACAGACTTTTTTTTTCAGTTCATCAGCTATCATTAGTGTTAGTGTACCTTATATTTGGTCCAGTGTGGCCCAGGGAAGTCAAGAGGTTGGACACCCATTAAGGGACAGCTTCCCTAACTCCAGTCACCTTGCATTTTATGCCAGGAGAAGAATATTAAGTAGTCAATCATATTATTTAATCTCTTTAGAATATACAAAATGTATTCTAGCAGTAGCATTTTGCTCTCTATCATAACATTAAACACAATTAGCCACAAAAGCATAATATAGTCAGAACCTAAATAAAAGCCAGGATAATTCTACTTCCTATGTTTCCTCTCTGTTTAGATGTGGTAGCTGAATGTATTTAAGATTATAATTGCAATAGGCAAATGGTTGATATTCTCTTAGGATAATGATATTGGAGGGAGTCACATTTGAAATTGCCTAACAAATAAGAATATAGTTAATATAGATAAATGAGATAAAGCCAGTGCAAAACTGAATGAGCCTATGATTTTTTTTAATTTAGTATTTTTATTTTATTTCAATAGTTTTGGGGAACAGGTGGTTTTTGGTTGCATGGATAAGTTCTTTAGTGGTGATTTCTGAGATTTTAGTGCACCCATCATCCAAGCAGTATAATGTGTAGTTTTTTTATCCCTCACCCCCTCTCACCCTTCCCCGAGTCCCCAAACTAAATGTTATATCATTCTTAGGTCTTAGCTCCCACTTATAAGTGAGAACATAATAAGGTTTGGTTTTCCAATCCTGAGTTACTTTCCTTAGAATAATGGCTTCTAACTCCATCCAAGTTTAATGCCTAATGATTTTTAAAGCAAATTTTCACATCCTCATCATCAATTCACCTTTCCATCACATTCTGAAATGCATATTTAAGTGTTGTTCAAACTTCAAATGATAATAGGAAATTCTATGTGTTTTGACTTCTGTGTTGTTAACAGTGCTAAAAATAAAGATTTTATCAGCTCATGATAAAGGTACTCATGTTGAGGTCAATGTGAAGATTAAAAAGGTCTTAAAATCTACCAAACTGAAGATTTTCCGAGGAAAGCGAACATTATATCCAGAATCATGGACGGACAGAGGATGCACTTGTCCAATCCTCAATCCTGGTGAGTATTAGACTTTCCTATCTTAGTACCTACCTTGTCTTTGCTGATTTGCTACTTGTCTTACATCCTCTGAAGCACAACATAAACAAACTCAGCAAGAACATCTCTCCTTTTCACCATCTGACTCCTGTGGAAAATCCAAATGGAATTCTTTGAACTCACATCGAAAAATTATTTCTCTTCCATGTGCTCTATAAAAGTTTAATATTTTAAAATCCAGAAATGTAATACTCTCTATCCTAAAAGAGGAGGCTCAGATTGGTTCCAGGTGCCAGTTGCATAGAAAGCACTTTCATGAATTTATCTGCCATTTACTCTTTATCTGAAAGCTAGGTCCTATTACAGTAGAACCTGTTCCCAAAGGAAGTTCAAATGCAAAATTCCATCTGTGGAAATAATATTGAATTCATTTCGACTATTGCTTGAAAAGCATCTGTTTCTCCTGGAGAGAAAACAGCTCTCAAGTTCTCATCATCTTGTTTTTCATGAAATGATATTTCTGGTTTCAAATTAGAAACAGCAGAAATAAACAAAACAAAAACTGTAGGATTTTAGAGCAACTTGAAATGGAGAGAAATTTGATTTGCACCTTTAAATGTTACAGCAGAAGTGAAGACAAATAAATAAGCACAAGGGTTCTTAACCCAAGCCCATGGTTATCCTGGGTTATAAGCTGCTTATTTCTCTGTCTCCCTCATCAAATTTGAAGATGGGATTTAGGCTTTTGATCATAGTATCTTCAATACCTACCATTAGTACCCAGATAATGGTAACATAATACTTAGCAGGTTCTAATAAAACAAATCATAATTCAAAAAATCCTCTGCATCTGCCTGCTTGTGTGATTGTAATCTGTGTCTTAGTGGCACTGATGAAACAGGTGCATTATTTATGTTCTTGGTCTAATTCCTTCCCCATATAAACCCAATGTTACGTTAATAAGAAGTCTTTTGCGCCCAGCCTGGCCGACATAGTGAAACCCCACCTCTACTAAAATTACAAAAATTAGCCCAGTGTGGTGGTACGGGCCTATAGCCCCAGCTACCCAGGAGGCTGAGGCAGGAGAATCACTTGAACCCAGGAGGCAGAGGTTGCAGTGAGCTGAGATCGCGCCACTGCACTCCAGCCTGGGTGACAGAGCAAGACTCCATCTCAAAAAAAAAAAAAAAAAGAAAAAAAGTATTTTTTGGTCTTTGATTAATAAATTTGAGAGAAACAGATAACTGAGAGAGAAAGAGAAAGAGAGCATAAACTAACAATAAAATATCCCCTCAGTCTAAACAGACTCAACATTGATACAGAACTTTTGATTTTGGCCAAGTGTTGACCAATCTCTCACATCCTTTTTTACCCTTTCAATAATATATTTAAATTAATTTAGATTTTAATAAGGAAACTGTGAAAAATAATGTTTTAAATTATATAAATAAATAAATAAATAGACTGGGCATGGTGGTTCATGCCTGTAATTTCAGCACTTTAGGAGGCCAAGGTGGGAGGACAGCTTGAGCCCAGGAGTTCAAGACCAGTCTGGGCAACATAGTGAGACCCAGTATCTACAAAAAAACTTTTTAAAAATTAGCTGGGTGTGGTGGCACATTCCTGTAGTCCCAACTACTTGGAAGGCTGAGGTAGGAGGATCACTTGAGCCCGGGAGGTCAAAGCTGCAGTGAGCCATGATTGAGCCACTCTACTCCAGCCTGGACAAACAGAGCAAGACCCTATCTCAAAAGAAATTAAAAATACATAAATAAAATTCCAAAGAACAAATTGAAGTAATAAGAATCCTGGGCTTTGAATACAGGAACTGAAACGAATTCATGTAAGTTCTATTTCCCAGTGATTTGTGCTCAGAGGCATCTCTTATAAGAGCTTTCCTACCGTCTTGGCAAAAGAAAAAAAAAAGTCTGCCCAGTTTAGTGAGACATTAAAAACAAAAGCTTTGACCATGTGAGCCACCCTCCAGGAAGTGAACTATACTTCCTAATCAGGTTTCTGCCAAGCCAAGTCAAAGAATCAACTGAGTTCATCACAACTGAAAACATAAGCGCAATTATTCAAAGAATTCTTGAAAACATGTTTACTTGCTTTGAAGAAAAGACTGGAACTTGCCAAAGCAAAACCAGACACTCTTTCATTTTACTTTGTTTTTCCATTTTCACAAGTTCAACAGCTAAGGCCAAAGAAAGCTGATAAGAAAACTGAAACCTTACACGCCAACCTGCTTCCTTGGCTACTTTGGAAAAGAAACAATCCTATTGGGTATTCCTGCATATTCATTCATTCTTAATTCATGCATACATTTACTCATTCATCAGTCATATATTTTAGAACACCAAAACTAGCACTAAAGTATTGTATTTTCTTTTTCTATGGATACAAAATAAACTTCGTGTTCTCAAATGTGTAGCAAAGTAGATGTCAAAACCCTAGAGCTAGGAAAATAAAATATAAATGCTAATAAGAGGTGTAAAAGAACATTGTTTTGCACGTTTGTTTTTGGTGTGATGCTGCTTCATAATTTGTGGTTTTATTCACTATTGTTTTTATCAATTTAACTTATATTTATACTTTAATGGTAAATTCCTGTTTATTCTATTTGTAGTTTCAAAGTAAATTCACGTAAAAATACTAGACTTAACCCTGAGATTGATTTCTTTTTTTTCTTTTTTTAAAGACAGGGTTCTCTGCTCTGTTGCCCAGGCTAGAGTGATGGTACTATCACTGCTCACTGCAGCCTTGACCTCCCAGGCTCAAGCAATCCTCCCGCCTCAGCCTCTTGAGTAGCTAGGACTACAGACGTGCCACCAAACCCAGCTAATTTTTGTTTGTGTTTTTGTAGACAGGGTCTTGCTATGGTCTCAAACTGGTCTCAAACTCCTGGCCTCAAGCAGTCCTCCCACCTCGGCCTCCCAAAGCACTGGGATTACAGGCGAGAGTCACTGCATCCAGCCCTAACTTTGAAGTTTCTTAAAAATTGATTATTGGCCGGGCGCGGTGGCTCACGCTTGTAATCCCAGCACTTTGGGAGGCCGAGGCGGGCGGATCACGAGGTCAGGAGATCGAGACCACGGTGAAACCCCGTCTCTACTAAAAATACAAAAAATTAGCCGGGCGTGGTGGCGGGCGCCTGTAGTCCCAGCTACTCAGAGAGGCTGAGGCAGGAGAATGGCGTGAACCCGGGAGGCGGAGCTTGCAGTGAGCCGAGATCGCGCCACTGCACTCCAGCCTGGGCGACAGAGCGAGACTCCGTCTCAAAGAAAAAAAAAATTGATTATTGTATTTTTAAATGAGGGGTTTATTATTTTAGACATTATACAAACAATTTTAAGGCTATTATATTTTTAACTAGTCTGTTAATTAAATATTGAGATTCTTTTTCATGCAGAAGGTTGTCTTTTATAATTTAAATGCCTTTTCATTCATTTTACATCGTACTCTCCAGTGTTTGAAACCTCTCTGTCATTATTTTCCTTTTTCTCTTTTTCTGAAAACACCATAATAGCTTTTTTTTTAACGTTTAGGATGAGTTTCTTTTAATAATCTTTTAGCAGGGTGCTGTGGCTCACATCTATAAGCCCAGCACTTTGGGAGGTTGAGGTGGGTGGATCGCCTGAGCCTAGGAGTTCGAGGGCAGCCTGGGCAACATGGTGAAACCCCAGCTCTAACAGAAAATACAAAAATTAGCCAGGTCTGGTGGCATGAGCCTGTTGTCCCAGCTACTCAGAAGGCATAGGTGGGAGGATTACCTGAGCCTAGGGAGACGGAGGCTACAGAGTTGAGATGGTGCCACTGCACGTCAGCCTGGGTGACAGAGTGAGACCCTGTCAAAAAAAAAAAGAAAGGAAAAGGAAGAACGGAACCCAGAGATCATCTCTGTTAAGAGCTTAGGCAAATCCTTTCCAATCTTCCTCTGTGTGTATGTATTATATTTTTTAACCAAAATGATATCATAGTGTATGCTCCATTCTGTAGCCTGCATTATTCTGTTAACAAGCTTTACCTTCAATTTCAGTTGATTTTCATATTATCTAATACTCAGGTCATGTTTCTATTTCCCAACTGATCCCAAAATGTCCTCTTAGAGCTGATTTGTCCTTGCCAGTATTCAATCCAGGATCACACATTATATCTAGTTTTTCAGTCCCTCAAGTCTCTTTTAGTCTAGCACAGTTTCTTTTTTATGACTTGTTGAGGAAACCAGGTCAGATGCCCTATCCATTATCTGACCATCAACATGGTTCATTTATGGTGGTGTTTAGCTTGTTCCTCTATCTCTTCTATCTCCTGTAATCTCTAAAGAAAGGCTTGATTGATTCAAGACAAACATTTTGGCTACAGTCCATTATAGAGATCATTGTGTGCTTCATGTTGAATCATGTCAAATGCACATGGTACCTGGATAACCTCCCATCAGTGTCTCTAAGCTTGACCTTTGGATTCCAATGAAGGCAGTCTGATCTCTCCATTGCCAAAGTTTTGTTTTACCTTTAGAGATAGAAAAGAATGAGTGTGATATTATGTAGCATTCTACAAGCATCCAGCTTTCCATTAACCATTCATTTAATGACTTTATCGCCAATTGATAATCCTTGCCTGAATCAATAATTTCATTAGAGTCTGAGAAATGATGGTTTTCTAATTCTTTTGAATTCTCTTCTCTTGTTAGCTGGCGTTCTTCTGTAAGAGGGCTTTCTCTCCCAAGCTGGGTAACTAGATTATCATGAAATACAGTTCTTATTGTAAAGACGGGATAAATGTTACGTTCTTTCCCTTTAATTTCTAATTTTCAAAGTAAGAAATGGTTTTAACAGCTACCTCTAAAGATGACAAGTTAAATTTTCTCTAGCTTTTTCATTTTTTAGTGTCATTTTGGAATTATGGATTTCTATGGATTTAATGTGTTTTCATAAACACAATTATTATGTTTCTTGGTGCTCAACTTATCACAACTTTGACAAGTTATAACCCCTTCCTGCTAGCTGCTGTGTCCTTTTAAAAAGACACACATTCATCTTTGAAAGCTTTCTTATTTTTTAACACAGTAAGATGTCCCATGCTCAACTTCCTACCCTGAATCTGGAATAAGCCATTTTCCAAGAAGCCTGTATGGTTGTTACAGGTGTTCATTACTACTTGGATGACATTTTTTTCTCAGTCATTTCAGTGAAAAACGAGCGATGAATGATATTTTCAGTTGAATTTTAGCATCCAGCATTGACTTCATTTAGTTTTTAAAAGTATGTCTCTATTTTATATTGGAAAGTTTTTATTTTATAAACATAATTATTTTATCTATCCTATAATTTTTAAAAATTGTTTCTAAATACCAAAATCTACATTATTACAAACATTAACTAAGGGCAATTATTGTATTTCTTTTTAATAATCTATAGGTAATGAGACTGTCCTTTCATTTCTTGGATGTATTAGCTAACATTTGTTATCTAAAGCTTGAAAGGAATTTTGAATACAAGGTCATCACATGATCTAGGCAAGTTTTATCATTTATTTAGTTTTCTTTTTTTTTTTTTAATGTGTGACAAAAAAACATCCTATTCCAAAAACACGTAGGCTTTATATAGGGAATATGTGTTATTTTCTATAATTCATAGCTTCTTTCCTATATGTTTTCCCAAATGCTTGTTTCACTTTTCTAAAAATCCTCCTTAGGCTGGGCACCGTGCCTCACGCCTATAATTCCAGCACTTTGGGAGGTCGAGGCAGGCAGATCACCTGAGGTCAGGAGTTCGAGACCAGCCCGGCCAACATGGTAAAACCCTGTCTCTACTAAAAATACAAAAATTAGCCGGGCATGGTGGTGCATGCCTGCAATCCCAGCTACTTGAGAGGCCGAGGCACAAGAATTGCTTAAACCCAGGAGGCAGAGGTTGCAATGGGCCAAGACGGCACCACTGCACTCCAGCCTGGGCAACACAGCAAGACTCCATCCAAAAACAAAACAAAACAAAACAAAAACAAAAAAACCTCCTTAATATACACTACCATACACAGTGAGTCTCCAAGATATACTGATCTAGGGCAGTATGGTAAGTGTCCTTAGAACCCTCAGTTCTTTGCCATAGAGCAAGGTATAGTACAAAGGAAAGGTTCTAGACTCAGCATGACCTGAGTTTGAGTCCAGGTGCTGCTATACTTACAAAAAGATATCAAACAAGTTTCCTAGCCTTGCTGAGCCTCAGTTTCCTCATTTGCAAAACAAGACAGAAAAAAATATCTACCTCACAGGGTTATTTTCAAAGCTAAATGAGATCATACATGTAAAGCATACATGCGCTAAGCATAGTAAATGCTTACTAAACGGCAGCTATTAATGTTTCTTACTCCTTATTCCAACCCTGAATATACAAAACTGCTGGAGTCAGGCAGGCGTGGTGGCTCATACCTGTAATCCCAGCACTTTGGGAGGCCGAGGTGGGCAGATGGCTTGAGTTCAGGAGCTCGAGACTAGCCTGGGCAACATGATGAAACTCCATCTCGACAAAAAATATGAAAAAATTAGCTGGGAGTGGTGGCGCACACCTGTAGTACCAACTACTTGGGAGGCTGAGGAAGGAGGATTACCTAAACCCAGGAGCCTGAGGCTGCAGTGAGCCAGGCATACCTCTACACTCCAGCCTGGGTAACAGAGCAAGAACTTGTCTCAAAATAAATGCAAAAGAAAACCTGCTGGAGTCACATCTCTCCCTTCAACAGAGTATGATACTATATAGCCCCTAATTTTGTTCTCTTTTAGGTTTGGAATACCTTGTAGCAGGACATGAGGATGTAAGAACAGGCAAACTAATTGTGAATATGAAAAGCTTTGTCCAGCGCTGGAAACCGTCTCTTGGAAGAAAAGTCATGGATATTTTAAAAAGAGAATGCAAGTAGCATTAAGATGGATAGCACATAATGGCACTTGTCTATGTACAAAACACAAACTTTAGAGCAAGAAGACCTCAGACAGGAAACTGGAATTTTTTAAAGTCCAAAACATATAGAAATGTTTGAATGCATGGGTCTCATCTAACTTATCTCTTCTGGACCCATGTTTAAATACAGTTTTCTTTCATGAAGAGAAATGAAAACCCCTACACTGATAATCTGTTTTCTATGGGACTGATTCTGAAATTCTTAACTATTAAGAATATTTTAATAGCAGCATGATATTTAGCAGTAATCCATTAAGGGCAGTGCCTCTAACAAGGACGCCTTCCAGCTTCAGCTATGTTACTTACGTTTGATGATACTTAAAGTAATGAATGAGGTTTTAAGGAATCCCCAACCCTACTATCAATCAGAAAAGGTGTTTCTTAAAAAAAGAGCCTTCTCTTCTGTGTTATGCATGAACTTTGGTCTGTAGGTGTTAAATGGAACCTCTCCATGTGTATATAGTATTTCCTTGTATAAAGCACTTTACTACCTACCACTTGTGTTGTGAACGTTTGGAGACTGCTGTTGAAAGAAGGAAAAGGTGTGTGAGACAGCCTACCGAAGCAGCAGCGTTGCCACTACATGTGGACAAAAGTGACCATATGAAAGAAGTTGTGCTATTTAACTCTGAATACTTGGAGAAACTAGGTGAAGATGCAACCAGAAAGGAGAATATGTATGCATGAAGTCTCAGCTTCGAGCTGGAGGCTAGATTCCAAGATGACAGCCATGATGAAACTTTTAAAAAAACTAAACCGGAAGAGACTTTAAAATAAGAGAAAGGAATCATAAATGTAGACATATGCTTGGCTAAAGGGGAAATGGACTTTAAATTTTAAAGAGCTCATTTGCAATGCACTTGTGTACACTTCAAAAATTATTGTAGACACAGAATTTGTTATATTTTTGTGCTTAGTATTTAAACCTGAACATTGAAACAGTTTTCCTCCTTGTCTTTCTTAACAGTAATAGTCATTATATTTACCAGTTTTTTAACACAATGTATGTGATAGTCAACAAATCACAGTTTTTCATTATTATTCATCTTCTGTACCCATGCATAACCACTATACATAGTTTCTTTTGTACTTGAATATACAAAACAGGAACACAGTGCCATATGAATAATTTCACATACAGAACCTTTTTTTCCCTGAAGTCCTGTGGACTTACAAAAATATATATATATTGCTTTGTTAATTTGTTTTTATATTTCATATATGTAATAAAGGAATACGATCTCCTGATTTTTGTCTCATTTCTTAACTCAGTGATGCTAAAGATTATCTTCTCATAATGAGGGAACTTAAATCTAATTCATTAATTAATTTAAGAAAATAAAAGAAGACCTGACTTCCTCTCTGTTACTCCGGGGTTTTGGAATGGAGTGGAAGCTAACTCAGATGGATTTATTTTCTGTAGCCTTTAGACACAAACTTTTTTCATCAGATACATTGTGATTTTTATATTACATTAATTTTAACTAATTTAAAAAGTAATAAATGTTCATTGTTGAAAATACAGAAAAAGCATAACAGGAAAAAATATTTATACTCCAGCCATCCTGGGATAAGAGCCATTAGCACTCTGGTGTCTGTAACGTAGACAGTTTAATGTGCATACATATATACGTTTTATATAATTGGAATTATACTAAACATAGTCTTATGAAATCTGCTTTTTCACCTGGAGCATGTCTCTTAGCTTCTTACCTATCCTATCTTATCCTGGTAGGTGGACCACTATCTAGTATGGTTATCATTTAGAAGCAACTTAAAAAACATGTTGGTAAGTATAGCATGCCAAAAAAAAATATTTTAAATACATCAGATACAGAATTTTCCATTTCACTTTGTTTAAAATAACAAATACCCACTTTAAAAAGAGTAGAAATTTTTTCTTTCTTTTTTTTTTTGTTTGTTTTTTGAGAGGGAGTCTCGCTCTGTCCCCCAGGCTGGAGTGCAGTGGCACGATCTCGGCTCACTGCAAGCTCCGCCTGCCGGGTTCACGACATTCTCCTGCCTCAGCCTCCCGAGTAGCTGGGACTACAGGCGCCCGCCAACACTCCCGGCTATTTTTTGTATTTTTGGTAGAGACAGGGTTTCACCGTGTTAGCCAGGATGGTCTCAATCTCCTGACCTCGTGATCCGCCCGTCTGGGCCTCCCAAAATGATTACAGGCATGAGCCACCATGCCTGGCCAAAGAGTAGACATTTTTTAAAAAGAGTAGAAAAAAGTCCAAAAAAATTAAGTTAAAAAAATTGCAGAACATACATAATTAGCCCTACCCCAAAAACACATTTATAGCATATATAGTGTTTTTAAAGTTCTGAAAGAGGGCCAGGCACAGTGGCTCACAACTGCAATCATAGCACTTTGCTGAGATGGGAGGATTCATAAGGCCAGGAGTTTGGGACCAGCCTGGGCAATGAGTGAGACCCCCATCTCTTAAAAAAAAAAAAAAATAGCCAGGCATGACGGTGCACACCTGTAGTTTCAGCTACTCAGGAGGGTGAGGCAGCAGGATGTCTTGAGCATAGGAGTTCAAGGTTACAGTGAGCTATGATCATGCCACTGTATTCCAGCCTGGGTGACTGAATAAGACCCTGTCTCAAATACATAAATAAAAGTCCTGAAAGAGAGATAGATTATAACAGTATTGGTCCCTGTCTGGCAAAGAAGGAAGGAGATTTTTCCTTTCTTATTTTACATACATTTGTATTGCATGACTTTCTTTCACTAATAATGTACTACTTTTGTAATTTTTTTTTTTTTTTGAGACAGAGTCTCACTCTGTTACCCAGGCTGGAGTGCAGTGGCCTGATCTTGGCTCACTGCAACCTTCGCCTCCCGGGTTCAAGCAATTCTCCTGCCTCAGCCTCCCGAGTAGCTGGGATTACAGGCACTCACCACCACACCTGACTAATTTTTGTATTTTTAGTGGAGATGGAGTTTCACCATGTTGGCCAGGTTGGTCTCGAACTCCTGACCTCAGGTGATCCACGTGCCTCAGCCTCCCAAAATGCTGGGATTACAGGCATGAGCCATTGCACCCAGCCTGTAATTTATTTTATAAAACAAAATTTAACCAATTGTTTTTAAAGTGTGTTCAAGTAAAATCAGAACTGAAAGTTTAATTTTGTCTAGTTTACCAAATTGTTGGGTCCCAGTGTCTTCCTAGTCCTCTTTGACTAGAATCTGCTTCCTTCATTGCTCTTTCAAGTACCTTTTCCAGCAACATTCAAAAAGATAGGTTACTATTAAACCGTTTCTTAAGGTCTTGATTCTCAAATCACTTGCATCCTTCCGGTGCAGTTTTAAATTTCCTATGAACATCATTTGGCTTCCAAAGTGGAAAAAAAAAGGAAAAGGAAAAGAAAGAAACCTTATGTTCCCCATTCTGTACATGTAAAGAAAAAAATGGAGCTGGCCCCCTCATGACCCCATTCCCATTCCCATCATCCCATCATCCCAACATGCCATCATCCCAACGTCCCAACATGCCATCATCCCAACATCCCATCATCCCAACATCCCAACATCCCATCATCCCATGGTCCCATCATCCGAACGTCCCATCGTCCCATCGTCCCAACGTCCCAACATCCCAACATCCCATCATCCCAACATCCCATCATCCCAACATCCCATCATCCCAACATCCTATCATCGCAACATCCCAACATCCCATCATCCCATCATCCCAACATCCCAACATCCCAACATCCCACATCCCAACATCCCAACATCCCATCATCCCATCATCCCCACATCCCATCCTGCCATCCTGCTACATGCACTTTCTCCTCCTTAGCCTCTTTCAAAATAACCACCTCGGTACTAAGACAACAGAGTCAAATAAGACTTCCATCTATGGCTTCAGTGGAACCTGAACACTTCCTTTGAGTGCTACTGGGAAAGTCTCTGCTCCTGGACCTTTACTCTGTGTGCCGCTGGGCTTTATTAGTCAGCACTGAGTTTCATAATTGTCACATACCTATCCGTGTGATTTGCCTGAGGTCAACACAGTCTTGCCCTCTTCTTACATCATTTTCCCTGTAGAGGAATGTTACTAATATTTACTATTTGATGCAATGGAAATTCTCAATAATAGGATAATCTTTTAATAGTGTCCTCTAAATGAGGTCAAATCTGTGGGGATATGACCATGAGCCAAATAGCAGTGTCCATCTGGCTATGTTAAACAGAGAGCAAGTCCTATTATGGGTAAACATAGTTCTTGGGGACACTTTAGGTTCTTGCAAAACAAATCCTTTTCTAAATGATCGGAGACTTACCAATTCCAAAGGGTGGGAAAAAGAACCTTGAAAATGTCTCGTGCTGGCCGTCCCTCTGCCACTCCCCTGGAATGCCTGAGAACAAGAGTGAGCACCGCCTGGCCTGCTGAGTTTTGTGAGAAGTCCCGGGACTGAATCGCTTTTGTGCTCATTGTTTCAATGATAAGCAGTCCCTGAACCTAACTTTATCAAAGGGCCAAATTCACATCTTATTTCTCACAGTTTGGAAGGAAAATATTTATGAATAACCTCAATTTTGCAAGGGAGATTGGTATGATAAAAATGGAATAGAAGCAAAAGGGTGTGCCTCAAATGAATGACAGTTTCTTTTTTTAAGTCTCTCAGAAAATGATTTGTCTGAAAATACTTTTTAAAAAATGATTCCCTAGTCCCTGTGTTCCTACACTTTCACCAAAGAAATGTAAACATGTTTCTACTTTTTGAGGATTACTGATTGTGTTTGAAATGTGCATTTTTTAAGTGACAAATTCCTAGATTTATTATCAGTCAGTTTATGTATGTGAATAACCAAAAAAACAGAGTGTTAGTCATGAGAAAGAAAGAAATATGCACTGGGCTAATAGATATTTCCAGAATGTGAGATGTATGTTCCATTAAGAGAGGGTTTTGGCCAGGTGCGGTGACTCACGCCTGTAATGCCAGTACTTGGTGAGGCCAAGGTGGGCGGATCACTTGAGCCCAACAGTTTAAGACCAGCCTCGGCAACATAGGAGGACCTCATCTCTACAAAAACCACAGAAAATTAGCTGGGTGTGGTGGTGCGTGCCTGTAATCCCAGCTACCTGGGAGGCTGAGGTGGGAGGACTGCTTGAGCCTGGGAGATCAAGGCCATGATTGCAACATTGCACTCCAGCCTGGGCCACAGAGTGAGACCCTGTCTAAAAGAAAAAAAAAAAAGAGTGTTTCTGGTAAATGCTGAATACATTTCTAGTTTCTTAGTATGTCACAGGTAGGGGACCATGTTCCAAAGTGTGATCATTAGTAATGAATTTATTATTAAATCCAAGAATATCCAAGATTTACTAGGAATTATTTAATCATAGTGTGCCCATGTGACCAGGGGGAAACAGCAGCCAGACAAGGAACCCTGCTTCCCAGAAAGAAAAACAACCACTGTTAGCAGATTTTCACAGTATCGGTTAAATATTCTGCCCAGAAACTCCCTGGATGCCTCCTCAGCTAGGACACTACCAAAGATTTCAAACTTGGTGAATACAAAATAATCCCAGCACTTTGGAAGGCCAAGGTGGGAGGATTGCTTGAGCTCAGGAGTTCGGGACTAGCCTGGGTAACATAGTGAGACCACGTCTCTCCAAAAAAATAAAACAATTAGCAGGGCATGGTGGTGTGTGCCTATAATCCTAGCTATTCAGGAGGCTGAGGTGAGGATCACTTGAGCCCAGGAGGTCGAGGCTGCAGTAAGCCATGATCTTGCCGCCGTACTCCAGCCTGGGCAACAGAGCAAGACACTGTCTCAAAAAAGAAAAAATATATCAATGATAGCAAGCAGCAATTAAGAGTTTACTACATGCAAGGCACTTTTCTTAGTGCTTTACAGGTGTTATCCCCATTTTATGCTCCTAACCACCCCTGAGGTGCATGCTATTATTATTCCCATTTCTCAGATGAAGAAACAGAGGAGCAGAGAGACTGATTAAATTGTTCAAGGACAGTCAGATAATAATTGTGAAGTCTGAATTTGAACCCATGCATTCTAACTCACAGTGTTCATATTTCAGCCCCTAAAAGGGCATTCTTGCATTTAGAAAGGAGTCCATGTGAGGGATAATGCCAACTGCACCATTTTCCTTCACGCCTGTTTCTTTAGTTGAGGGAAGAGAATTGAAAATCAGCATTTTCTTCTGTTTTTTTTTTGTTCTTCACACTCCAAATTGTAATGTATTCTATCATGCCACTATGCGGCTGTGTCATTTTCTACTCTTTCCTATGGTTACAGCGCCATCAGAGTAATGCTGCCTAATGTCATTTACATTAAGAGGAAATGGAAATGGTAAGAGTCCCTTCTTTTTTTTTTTTTTTTTTTTTTTTAATTTTTTTTGAGACAAGGTCTCCCTCTGTGACACAGGCTGGAGTGTGGTAGCGTGATCACAGCTCACTGCAGCCTCAACCTCCTGGGCTCAAGCAATCCCCTTGTCTCAGCCTCTTGAGTAGCCTGTGGTCCCAGCTGGATGCACACCACCACACCCAGCTGATTGTTTTTTAATTATTTGTAGAGACTGGGTTCTGGCTATGTTGCCCAGGCTGGTCTCGAACTCCTGGGCTTAAGCAATCCTCCCTCCTCAGCCTCCCAAAGTGCTAGGATTACAGGCATCGGCCACTGCCCAACAAGAGTCTCTTTACCTTTGCCCTTTTCCTCTTGGTCTGATTTTCTGAGGTCGATTTTGGCAGAAGGTCCACTTTTGCATGTATCAGTAATGATCTTGAATGAGCAACTGTGAAATTCAACAGCATTTCAGATCAGTCCTGTTAGCTCTGACCTTTGCTGTATAGAGAAATTCTGCTTGCAAGACGAATGAGAAGGAATTACACCAGAGAGAGACAAGGAAATAGGAAAAAATAGAGAATGTAGGCACTTTGTCAACCAAGGGGAGGGAGATAGGGGCAGGAAACAAAAGATAATGGTATAAGAGAATCAAGGAAAGCAACAGCTAGAAAAAGGCAGTTTGCAGGTGGTGGAGGCTGCAGTGAGCCGAGATGACACCACTGCCCTCCAGCCTGGGCAACAGAGCAAAACTCTGTCTCAAATCGAAAAATAAAAATTAAAAAAGGCAGTTTGTTCGAGTAAAACTATGCAGAATATTTCAAGGTAGAATATATTCAGTTAATCAATTCTTCCATTGCTAGACACCATGATTTATGTAAGGTATTTCTGAATATTTATTACAAAAATTTTCCATCTAACTTTCTTGCTGTTAGTTGTGTTTGAAGAGCCAGAAAAGCTACAGAAGGTGAAATAATACGGAAACCGTAAACAATGGTAACCAGGAAATTAGGGAAACCCATTACTTTTATCTTACACAAAAATTGATTTTTTTTTTTTTTCCAGACCGAGTCTTGCTCTGTTGCCCAGGCTGGAGTGCAGTGGCACAATCTCGGCTCACTGCAACCTCCGCCTCCTGGGTTCACGCCATTCTTCTGCCTCAGCCTCCCGAGTAGCTGGGACTACAGGCACCCGCCACCACGCCCGGCTAATTTTTTGTATGTTTAGTAGAGACGGGGTTTCACCGTGTTAGCCAGGATGGTCTCAATCTCCTGACCTCGTGATTCGCCCACCTCGGCCTCCCAAAGTGCTGGAATTACAGGCGTGAGCCACCGCGCCCGGCCACACGGCTGTTTTTAATGCAGAGACCCAGGCCTCTACCTCAGAGAGTCTGTTTCCAAAGGTCTAGATGGGGCCCGGGGAGGGAGATTTTCATAAGCACCAGTGGTAACTCAGATAGAAGTGGTCTATAGACAAGACTTTGAGAAGCACTGCTCTGGACACTTTTACAGAATAGTCTCGACAAATCCACTTGGATTTGTCGGATAAAAATCTACTTGGCCTTTGTCACAAATATTATTTTATGAATAACAGAATCATTAGTCCTGTTATGGTTACCCCAAAACTAAGATGGTGGAAAAGGAAAATTGAAAGAACCTCACATAACAGCCCTGTAGAGTCGGTAAGAGAGATTCCTTAAAGTCAGTCAGAAAGGAGATTCCTCCAGCAATTATGTACCCTTACTTCCTAACCTGGCCTTAAACAGACCTGTAAATTACCTAAATTTGTCTTTGCTATCTCTACCCCTCAATCCACTTTGTACAATCTCTCCCCAGCTGCCTGTCGACTTCATCCTGCACAGGGTGTACGCCAAGATGCTGGACAAAACTCAACTCCCAACTTTCCCTCCAGCCTAAACAGTCTACTCACTTATCAAGATGTTACTCTTGACCAAGAGATTGATAGGTTCATAAGATAAATCATTATAATGCAATACTTTCCCATTTTCCCACTTCCCAATTTTCTCCTAATACAATGCCTTCATGACCCAAAGAAGCCAGACATGTCTGCAAACTTTTTCTTTTTTCTTTTTTTTTTTTTTTTTGAGACGGTCTCACTCTGTCACCCAGGCTGGAGTGCAGTGGAGCAACCTCAGCTCACTGCAACCTCCACCCCCCGGGTTCAAGCAATTCTCATACCTCAGCCTATCAAGTAGCTGGTATTACAGGTGCCTGTCACCATGCCAGGCTCATTTTTGTATTTTTAATAGAGATGGAGGTTCACCATGTTGACCAGGCTGGTCTCCAACTCTTGACCTCAGGCGATCCGCCCGCCTCGGCTTCCCATAGTGCTGGGATTACAGGCGTGAGCCACCATGCCCGGCCTGCAGAAAACATTTTAATGGGTGATTCTAATCATAGGTATTTCAGGCACTGGTGGCAGGCCAGTGGGGGAGATATTTTTGGTCAGATGTGCCTTTCAATGCCTCATAAATCAGGCTGCCTAGGCAGCTTCCTAATTTTCCCTTAGGCAGTGGCAGTCCCACACACACACCCCATTGTAACCCTCAGAGGCTTAAGAAGTAAGGAGAAAGGTGAACAGGAAGTGACATTGAGAAAGGAAAACATGGAGGGTGGCTTCACTTACCCTCTCTCAGAAATGTACATTCAAGCCACAAATAAAATAAGAGAAATCCACATGGACTCCATACTTTTCCTTCCCATTCCTGTGAAAGAGAAATAAAATTCCAGGATAGCATTTTTTTGGTTACATATGGGGAGAAAAATCAAGATGTACACAACTCACATCACAGCAAACAGAATTCCTTACCATCAGAAACACTCTTACATACCAACACTCTCTTACACACGGGGACTTGCTAGACAGTGACCTTGAGTGACCTAGCTTTTGATACCAACTGAGAATACACAACTGGATATTTTTATCCGCATGTTCTCTGCCTCTCTGATAAATGTTATACTAAACAGTGGGAAGCAGAAATACAGTGAATGCATTTTTTCAAACCATATTTACAAGTACACTTAATTTGCACACCCCCAAATTTTATAGGTTTCACCAACTGCTTCAGGAGAGAAGATTAAGTTTAGGAACAACCTGCCTCTCCAAGTTTTCACTTGCCCCGGGATATTATCCTACCAGAACTGGCTAAGGCTCTTTGAGAAGTAGTGTTTAAAGCCTCATATTGGTCAGGCTCACATCTATAATCCCAGCACTTTGGGAGGCTGAGGCAGGAGGATCCCTTGACCCTAGGAGTTCAAAACTGGCCTGGGTAACTTAGGGAGATCCCACTTAATTAATCCAAAAAATTTAAAAATTAGCCGGGCATGGTGCCACGCACCTATGGTCCCAGCTACTTGGGAGGTTGAGGTAAGAGGATTGCTTGAGGCCGGAAGGTCGTGGCGGCAGTGAACGATTATTATGCCACCTAACTCTAACCTGGGCAACAGAGTGAGCCCCTGCCTCAAAAAACAAAAATAAAATAAAAGTTGATTTTCGGGATTCAATAGCTTTATGAAATGTCTTTGCCTTTTGTAAACACAAAATAACACACATGTAAAAACAAAACAATAAATACCTTAAAACATCAAGAGTAATTTGTAATCTACAAATCTGTAAATGAATAAATAAATTTATAAACTATCAACTTTTTTTGAGACAGGGTGTCGCTCTCATCCTGATTGGAATGCCATGGCAAGATCACAGCTCACTGCAGCCTTGACCCCCGGTGGCTCAAGTGATCCTCCCGCCAAGTAGTTGGGACTACAGGCATTTGCCACCATGCCCGGATAATTTTTTTTTTAAGAAGATACAGGTTCTCCCTATGTTGCCTAAACTTAATCTATAAATTTTTGTGGCAATAAATAGATGTTTCTGCTTTCTAACTCTCCCACTGAATAGGTAATTTGTTATGTAAATTCCTTACTGAACTGACATGATTTAAGGAGAGATAGGGTTGGGATCAGCATTTTCAGAGTGTCAAACACCATCACAATCATCACCTCGAGGAATCCTCAGAACAACTTTGAAGTTGGGATTATTACTTCATTTTATAGATGAAGACCACGAGATTAAGGGGAGTAAAGTAACTTGCCCTAGGCCAGACGGCCAGCAAACTAGCAGAGCCAAAATCTATAGGTGCTATGTTGACAAATAAGTCTATAGGTGCTGAGTGAATGAATGAATGAATGAATAAATGAAGATCTACAATTCAACAACCCTATATCTGCCTGATTCTATACCCTATAACTACATCATACTGCTTTAAATCTCTGAGCTCCCAAGCAGTGTCATCTGTTGGATTGTAGATCTTCATTTGTTACTTTAGCACCTATTTCTTGTCAGCCTCCTGTGAGGTAAGTCCAGTTCTAGGTTCTGGAGCTATAGTAGTGCATGACACAAAATACCTACTCTGCATTCTACACTCTCCATTCTAGTGAGGGAGGTCCTTCAGAACACCGCTGTAATAATCCCTGCTCTTTCTCTCCATTGTAGGGTTTCTTTTGGGATGCTCGATGCCCTAAATGGATTCAGAGAAGTATTTTGTTTCCATCACTAAAGGAAAAATTCAAAACAAGAGACCTCCTCCTCTTGATCATATTGAATACTGTTTTCCCCCAGGTGACTTGAAAGCAGTCAATGACTAAATTCTCCAGAGTAGAAAGCTGTTATAATTGGACAACGGCCACAAAACAGGAGTTTTTGAGTTATGCTTAATGCCCAGGAGGAAGCAGCGGAATTCTTCCTCCCACCACCCATTGCCGAGCTGACAAGGTCCTGCTCTGTGCTGCGCTCATTAATTTTCCTTTTGGCTTTAAAGATGTACAACAGCTCCTGTCTGCCCCCCATGTGAGAGAAAGTCAGGGATCCCTGCCCGCCCAAGCCACGGAGAGCTGGCTGGCTTTGTTCACCACAAGCCTGCCGGGAGCTCCTCGACTCCCGTTATGGTAGCTTGGGAAGATTCACTTGCCTCTGTGAGAAATAACAGTGACCATAAAAGAAAAAATAAATTCTAGGCATTCTTTCAAGCCTTTGGGAAGTTCCGGCACATTCCAGCTGCGAAAGAATTCAAGTCTCTCCACTCATGTCAAAGCTCCAGCCCCTTGCATGTGTGCTTTGCACATTTAATAGACCCAAGCCTAGTAATTAACTCTATAAATTCTCTCCTTGCCTTATTTGTCATGAACTGCAAGCTGATTCTATAGGGAGGTCAACCTGGGATTTAGTGAGTTATTCTCAGGCTTTGGGCAATGACAGATTTCAAAGGTTTGAAGCTTCTCAACATTAAGCATTGTTATTCCGGAGCAAGGAGCCAATCTTCTGTGACCCAGAGATTTTGCTGAATATTTTCTTCCTTAAGCTTCAGAAATTCACATCCATAACTATTTATGGTTGTTGTAAAGAGAAGTCTTCACTCCTTTATACAGTCCAGACAGCCAGATGTTCTTGTGTCTTTTTCTAGGCCCAAGTGCATCCTCCAAATCACCCCTGTTTGAGCCTCTCCTGTAAATCTCAAACTCACCTATGATTCCATTTAAGAAGACTCACTTCCTGCTTACCTCCTAACTTTTCTTTGCCTATTTCTTCCTCTATAAAGGAAGGGAGGGCCAGACGCAGCGGCTCACACCTATAATCCCAGCACTTTGGGAGGCTGAGGCAGGAGGCTTGCTTGAGCCCACGAGTTTGAGACCAGCCTAGGCAACAAAGTGAGATCCAATCTCTAAAAAAAAATTTAAGGCCGGGCGTGGTGGCTCACATCTGTAATACCAGCACTTTGGGAGGCCGAGGTGGGCAGATTGCCTGAGATCAGGAGTTCGAGACCAGCCTGGCCAACATGGTGAAACCCTGTCTTTACTAAAAATACAAAAATTAGCCAGGCATGTTGGTGGGCGTCTACAATCCCAGCTATTCAAGAGGCTGAGACAGGAGAATTGCTTGAACCCAGGAGGCAGAGTTTGCACTGAGCCAAGATCGTGCCATTGCACTCCAGCCTGGGCAACAGAGCAAGACTTTGTCTCAAAAAAAAAAAAAAAAATTAAAATTAGCCAGATGCGGTGGTGCATGTCTACAGTCCCAGCTACTCTGGAGGCTGAGGTAGGAGGATCCCTTGCGCCCAGGAGTCTTTGAGGTTGCAGTGAGCTATGATCATGCCACTGCACTCCAGTCTGGATGACAGAGTGAGACCCTGACTCTAAAATAATAACAACAATAGTGAAGGAAGGGAGAAGAATAAAAAGACTAACAAAAGAAGTTGCTTCAAGTTTTCTTAAGGCAAGAAAAAAAAAATCATTAAGAAGTGTTACTGAGGCCAGGCATAGTGGCTTACGCCTGTAATCCCAACACTTTGGGAAGCCGAGGCGGGCGGATCACTCGAGGTCAGAAGTTCAAGACCAGCCTGGCCAACATGGTGAAACCCCATCTGTACTAAAAATACAAAGATTAGCGGGTCACGGTGGCAGGCACCTGTAATTCCAGCTACTCAGAAGGCTGAGGCAGGGGAATCACTTGAACCTGGGAGGTGGAGGTTGCAGTGAGCCAAGATCATGCCACTGCACTCCAGCCTGGGCGACAGAGTCTTACTCTGTCGCCAAAAAAAAAAAAAAAAAAAAAAAAAAAAAGGCCAGGCACGGTGGCTCATGCCTATAATCCCAGCACTCTGGGCGCCAAGGCAGGCGGATCATGAGGTCAGGAGATCGAGACCATCCTGGCTAACACAGTGGAACCCCGTCTCTACTAAAAATACAAAAAAATTAGCCAGGCGTGGTGGCGGGCACCTCTAGTCCCAGATACTCAGGAGGCTGAGGCAGGAGAATGGCATGAACCCAGGAGGTAGAGCTTGCAGTGAGCCGAGATCGCACCACTGCACTCCAGCCTGGCTGACAGAGTGAGACTCCGTCTCAAAAAAAAACAAAAGAAAAAAAATTGTCCCTGAGGCCAGTCATGGTGGCTCACACCTGTAATCCCAGGTGGGAGGCTGAGGTGGGAGGATCACTTAAAGCCAGGAGTTTGAGACCAGCCTGGGCAATACAGTAAGACTGTCTTTTATTTTATTTTATTTTATTTTATTTTTTTGAGACTTTCTCTGTTGCCCAGGTTGGAGTGCAGTGGCACCATCTCAGCTCACTGTGACCTCCACCTTCCAGGTTCAAGTGATTCCCCTGCATCAGCCTCCCAAGTAGCTGGGATTACAGGCATGCACCAACACACCCAGCTAATATTTTTGCATTTTTAGTAGAGACAGGGTTTCACCATGTTGGCCAGGCTGGCCTTAAACTCCTGACCTCAAGTGATCTGCCCACCTTGGCCTCCCAAAGTGCTGGGATTATAGGCGTAAGCCACCATGCCCGGCCAAGACTCTGTCTTAAAAAAAACAAAAAACAAAAAACTTAAATTAGCTGGGCATGGTGGTGTGCACCTGTAGTCCTTCCTACTGGGGAGGCTGAAGTGGGAGGATGGCTTGAACCCTGGAGCTCAAAGCTGCAGTAAGCAGTGATAGCATCACTGCACTCCAGTCCAGCCTGGGCAACAGAGTGAGACTCCAGAAGGAGGAGGAGGAGGAGCAGGAGGAAGAAGGGAAGGGAGAAAAGAAGGGGAAGGGAGAAGAAGAAGGGGGAAGGAAGGGAGAAGAAGAAGGGGGA